>NC_051183.1:46196413-46496413 GCF_013339695.2 Rhipicephalus sanguineus | reverse complement strand
ACAACGTCATTCTGAGCATTCAGACTTCGCAAGACGCGGTCACAAATGACACAGTGAAAAGTCCTGACTGGAATGTTGCGGTCAGTGGTAGCGTTCCTCAGGAGAAAGGAGCTGTTGTACGAAATGTGACGACAGTTGACTCCCAGATAGAACTGGATAAGCTGAAGCCGTGGAAGAACTATACTGTCACCGTGACGCCCACAGTCGTTGGCGATGGGCAGTTCTTCGTTGGCAACATGCAAAGCAAGGACTTCACAACTCTAGTCGGCGGTAAGTTCAGCAACGTTCCATATCATTATACAAACGGGCAGTACGAGATTAGCCGTCCAAACTGATTGATTGTTTTCCTCGTGGCGAATTTAAGGAGAGAATAATTTAAGATCTAGGACAATATACTGGTGCATCATACCAGACAAAAGTAACTGTAGAAGCATTTTGTTGCTTAAACGTTTCAGATGATCAAACAAATCAGATTTGTCATATCTGGTCATTAAGTAAGTAGTTTGATTAAATGCGCACTCCGTATATCAGACAGCCAAAAGAACAGGCTATTAGTGGGTTGGTAATCAGATTACCTTAGTCTGCGCTTTCTAAGAACGCATGCCTCAGCACTTTAACACGAATACTAGATTCATACCCCGTAAAGCAAAGAATGATTCAAGTTTCTGTGGCAAAATTCAATTAGTAGAAACACCGGTGTGTATTGTCAATATTTTGCAAACGAGCGGCGAATGAAATAATGAGAATGAGACAAATTAGTCGTTCATCTTTTCAACGCTTTTACCTGGAATATATTGTGCGAGAAGGTGAGGCTTGCAAACATAGACGCAACAGGACCAGACAATACATATGCGCTTTGTCGTTGTTGTTTAGACGTCAATACTAGCGGAAAGGTGTGATTCAGCCAGGTTCTCATCCCCTGTGCAGTTGCTGCTGCTGCTCTCTTTCGATCCCCGTTTAGGGTAGTGGACTGCACGCAAACGCATATTTTTCCACTTTGTTCAAGAGGATGGGGGGTGGGGGGGGGGGAGTAAGCAGGGATAATTGTGCTTTCTCACAACAACACCCATCCTGTCTCCGCCATGTACCCTAAAATATCCACCATTGGGACGCAAAACATTCTATTTAACAGTGCATTATGGTAATTTATGATGAACAAATTTCCTGAAGGATTATATCAAATTCCTTTTGCCTAACTGTTACTGGTGCATATTTTGTTTCATTCGACCACTTTACAGCGCCTGGAAAGCCGAGGAATGTTACCGTAGAAGAAAAACTCGACGGGCACACGCTCAGGTGGCTTCCCCCGGAGTCGTGGAACGGACCTCCAGGCGGCTACGAAGTCAGCTTCACCTGCGTCAACGGGGAGGTGAAGGGCAACAGCACGAGCGTTACGCTCGAAGCGGACAGGACTGCGCTTCGCATCCCGACGCTGAGCCCGAACGTGCCGTGCACAGTCAGCATAAGCGCGTACAGCCTGTACGAGGGTGAACCGATGGACGGACAGAGAGTCAGGGTTCGCTTCACGCCTCTCGCCAGAAGAGAGGATGCCGCATTCGTGCATCCCACAATCAACTGAGCAGTTCAAAGCGAGAACTGTAATTGACTTGTAGGTACGGAATCCCCAAGGTCAGACAGCGCAGGTGGTACGAAATACGGAAGAAGTATACAATGGAGGCCGTGTACTTTAAACTAAGGTTCAATTGCATGAACACAGAGACATGAGAGCCAAAGAGAGAGAAACGCACAACAGAGTTCTGCTGCGCTGTCAATCTGTGTATCTATTTGCTATCACATTTCGTGCTCTGATATTAGGCAAAGTACTATCACCATCGCGGTTAGCGAAAAATAACCTCCAGTACATATGTCGCATAATTTGAGAGGAATTTTGACTTGTAACACAGCCCGAACTAAACTAAACATGAAGCCATTATCATTCACCAGAATCCAGCAAAAATGACTGGGATTCTTTTGCGCTTCCTGCGAGAGGCCGGTTTATGTGATACTTGGTGAGATATACTGCATGGAAAAGTTGCTCAGGCGTAGCAATTGCCGACCTCGTATGGTAGGCACCACCTGTTGCTAGGTGTAGAAATATCACCACTACCACCATCATTTTGCATATCGTTCAATTAAAACTAAGAGAACAAACGTGTACAGTCTCATGAACTAAACTAATTTTGTGACTCTCTTCTGAAATTATCACAAAGACCTTTGTGTCAGATCAACGTCGAAAGAAACCATTCAAGCGTACAGTTTCTAAATGCCTAATTGTTACACTGATGTGGTTTCGACTTCCGCAAAAAACCTACGAATGCTTACTCAGACACTTGTCATGGCATGAATCGCTACTGCGTAGCCAAATACGTGGACACACGCTGGCTTTGAGAGTACGAGGACGGGATTAATTCATGTGCGCCGGGGACGCAGCATATTACCCATGTGATGAAGCTCCCTCTACAGTCATTGGTATTAGCTTAAACCTTTTTCGATCACTGGCTTTACTCAACATACAAACATAACAAAGAAGAGACGTTTCGCCACCTATAACGGTGGCATCGTCAGTACACAAATGTGTCAGTACAGAAATGAGTACGTTCACATAGATAGTAGTTCAAGCAGCTCTGTTAAGCAGGGCAACGACGATAGAATATCCTTTAGGTTTATGCGTAAGGTTAGAACAAGAGCAAGGTGGACATGTCTCAGAATTGAAGCATAAAGCAAATGTTTCCTGGGCGAATTCTAGGCGAATAAAATTTGTCTCCTGTCTTGCCCACATTCTCAATGTTGTTGATTTGTTGAAAAGGTCGCGCAAATTCTTGTTCAAACTGTAATTGTCTATTGGTTTCTAAAACCACACTGTACAAAAAAGATCGAATGAATGAAGGGCTCATTCCTTTGTTAGACACAACTTAACGAAGCCAATTGACAACTACACTAGACACGGACAAGGGACATTATAGTTTTAAACTGTAGTGTAGTAGCTAAGACATAAATGGAACGGTGTTAAAGTGGGTATTGACTTCGCTAGGGACCAAAGCTACTACCTTCAGATAAGGACTTTTGTGACAATGTGACTAAAACCACATTTATTGACTTGACCTTTTCAGTTAGCAGCCGGCATTTTGACGTTTGTTGCTATTCTCTAGGCGCAGCTTTTACTTCTGGTTGTTCCTTATGTGCCCAAGAATATCCAGTTCCCGCGACCGCGTCATCGTCAGCGGCGAGAGGATACCGCGCTGAGAGTGAACAATTCTATTGCCAAAGGCCCTCATTCCTTTAACGCAGTCGATTCGTGCTACCTGACAAAGGAATATTGACGTGACAGGAAGCGGATGGTGCCATCACCGACCTACTGCGGCTGCCTCTACCATGAATCACTCGAAAGTTGGATGTTTTTCACCAAACATATGTTGTAAACAATGATTAAGGCTGTCCGGTTGTGTAAAGCCAATTGAGTGGCTTCATTGAACAAAGATTTTCCTACCTTGATTCGTGAGTTCAGAACAGCGTGAATCTGGCCTTCGGGGGTGTTTTATCTGAAGAAGGCCACAGCTCGGCCGAACTGTTGGAAATAATAAAGTTTAAAACTTATCGTAGGTATGTCCTTTTGTTTTTATTTGGAAGATTGTAACCCGGCCAGGATCGCACTAGCGGTGCCTGAAGGAACAGCAAAGCAGGGCGGACTTCCTGGTTACTCTTTATTTTTCTATTTCTTTCTTTCCTCTCATGCTCTCTATTTCTTTCTTTCTTTCTTGTTTCACTCTCTTTCTTTCTCCCTCTGTCTTGTTCTATGTTTATTGATGTCCCTTTTCTGTGTCTGTTTCTAGTGTTATTCTTTCTGTGTATGTTTTATCTGCCTTTCCATCATGTTTCTCTATCTTCTCTTTTTTTCTCTCTATTTTTTTCTCTCTTTTTATCTTTCTGCACTTTTTTTCTCGTCCATCTCAATTATTGCTTCCCACGCCGGACAAAGCGGCTCAGCCGGAGAGTGGACGTCGGGCGCACATGTTCGGCGAGTGAAGCAGAAGATGAGGACTAGAAGGAAGAGAGCGCGCGCTGGCAGATTTATTGCACTGGACGTGCTAAAAAGGCAGAGGCCGTTCATGATGACGATAGATTTCTGTCGGCACGAACAGACTTACGAGTAGCCTAACAGCTCTGCAGTAAAACAAACGCCTATTTTTATTACGTTTCGTCCGGAGGCTAGACTTTGTAAAGCGTAGAAATGAAGTAAAGATTTTGCGCCGCAATCGCGGTTCGTCTACCTCAGGTCGGGGCAAGGAAGAAAAGATAGAGATGAAGAGTGGGTAATAGGCAGAATTCGAAAAAAAAGGAAGCATTGGGACACCCCACTTGTGGTGCGAAGAGTGAGGAAACAGCCGAGGTGGCGGTCTTCGCTCCTTTTACCCCCTCCTCCTCACCCTCTCATCCATTTCCCATCTCTCGCTACACTACACTCTACAAGACTATGCTAAGCTTTATCGTCTCCCATCGCACCCAGTAGGACAGCACCCACTACACCATTATTCGTCTTTCGGCGTATAAGCGACGTACACGCTACACATCTGTAAGGTACTACGTGCACTTTTGATGCTGCATGTGGCTGATGACGACGAAGAATTATAGCTGAGCACATTGCAGTGGGTGGGAAGCATTAAACCACCCACTCGTTGCGCAATTAACATTGTGTGCTGACTGGTTGTTATTTTACTATTCTGTGAGGCTATATTACACAGGTTAACGGGATTCCTTGCCCGATATGACGCCTGTATAGGGTCTTCTTGCACACGAGCTTCGTGTACTGCTTGGCTCTGTGGTCGAATACTTGAATGCCACGCAGGGGACCCGGGTTTAAATCCTCTTCAGTGCTGTGTAGTTTTTCTTATTTTATTTTGTTATGTCTTTCATGTCTCTGTCACGCCACTGACGGCGACGCCGCTCAACGCAGGAACGGGCGGCTAAGAGCTGCGCTAAAAAATTCGTAAACAGGGGTGTGATAGAGTCGACGCTCCGACAAGTTGACTTGTCTTCTTCGAGGCTGCAAGTGCTTTCCTTAGCGCGACTGTGTATATGCTTCGTATTCTATCCTCCAATCCAAACAAAGCAGGATGTCAGGGCAAGTACGAAAACGGTGGTGGGTGAGGAGAGGGCGAATTCGGTGAGTCAAAAGCAGAGGTATTCCGTGAAAAAGAAAGCGGGGGCGGGGACGCAGATGTTTCGCTGAATTATGGTTGTCAGAAGAAGCGCCACCTAACAATGATAGGTTAGAAATTCCCAGAAGAAGGACTTAATTCTCATTTGTTTTCGTTGTGTATGTACTATGTGGAAATGATCGAAAAGCCCCCTTTCAAACGTTTTTACCTGCTGGCTGTAGTGTATTAAACTTGAAAATAAGGTATGAACTACAGTAGGGTATGCATTTGGGTTGGTTGGTTCATGATTACGAGTGAGAAGAAAGCGCTAAAAAGACGGGGCAAGAAAGGACACGGGACCACGGCGCTGACCAACAAACCAACAACTATATGTGTTTATTCCTTCAGTCAGCATATATATATACTTCACCAATACGCAATCGAACAACACAAAATTGAAGACAGCCTGCGCAGAGGCAATAAGGTGATCAATCGGACATGAATATCTCCTTCAGAAGGAGGGAAATCGAGGGGATGCTCACACATGCTCTTGTGGATGTGATAAGCTTCTGATGTGAGACGCGCGCGTTCGTCATAATATTTTGACAGGAAAGTGGTATCTTTGAAAGATGGCTCACAGCCGCGATTGTTACAATGGAGAGATAATCGACTACCTGCAGCTGTTTTTGATCCTTGTTCAAAGGATCGTGCATGCGGTCATTGGCGCACCGCCCTGTTTGACCTACATAATAACGCCCGCAAGAATGAGGAATCTTGTATATCTACAAGGCCTTGACGACATTCAAGAAACTTCTGCCTGTGCTTCTTAGTACGGACGGACGGAAAAAACTTTATTAAGAAAAAAAAAAAAAACACCTGCAACGTTGCCGGCCCGGGCTCAGGCCACCCGGGCATTATGTGCGGTGAGGCATGGCCTTTCCACCGCTGCCCGGGCCCGCTGGATTGCCCACAGTTGTTCTTGTAGTTCTGAGCTAGTCAGAGCGCTTAGCCATCGCTCCTCGAGAAGGTCCGGTCCTATGTTGTCGTCTTTGTATATTGTGCTGATCCGTGTGCATTTCCATAAAATATGTGCCATATCTGCGTGTTCGTGCTTGCAGAGCCTACAGCTCGCTTCTGGGTATTGTCTGGAATTTACTCTGTTTAGGTAAATCTTCTTTTGTTCTGTACCTCTCGACTGACTTGCTGGCACAGGCTACCAAGCTTATTTTGGGCAGAAAACAACAGCCTAACGCCTGTCCTGCCGACAACTTTCTTGAGACTGTGTCGGCATTGTTAGTCAAAAGCCTTCCTCGAAAACCTGCAGGCTTCAGGCGTGCTACTGGCGAAATTGATCTTGAGAGCAAGCTAAGTAAGACGGGCATGGTAAAGGTAATGCGATACGTTGATGCATCTTTAATATTTCACAGCACTAACCATCCTGACGCGCAGCCTGCTGCTGCTACAATTTTCGACGTGTTCCTCAGATAATTATGCTCTTTTGAATTGACCACTGAGCATCCTTCGGGAAACAACAGACTTGGAACTCTCGTTCTCAAATAGCCATTTATGTCGGTCTTATGCGCCCAGGTCTCACAAGAGCCTTCTCCCTTTTTCCTCTGTGCACTCGAACAGTGTTAGACACGGCATCGCAAGTGCTTGCATGAAAGCGGCGCTTGACACGTCTTGTGACCACCAAGTTTAAACGAGTTTTCTTGCTTTCATCACAATCGGTGAAGAATCATCAGGCCAATTCACCCGATACGATCAGAGCATGCTGTAGCGTTCATAGTTCCGCCAAGCACTCTTCGGCATGTGACATCACCCTGCATCACCCTATTTCATTTTTCTTCATCCTGCGGAGAATCGTGGTACCCGCTAAACACCTCTAAGGCATTATGTGCACTTTGTTAATGCTGTGGCTGATGACGATGAAGTATTATGGGAGAGCCCTTTGTAATGGGTTGGAAGCATTCAACAACCCACTCGTTGCGCAATTAGCATTGTGTGACGCTTGGTTGTTATTTTACTCTTCTACCACGCTACATTGCATGTGTTAATGTGGTTCCTTCGCGACATGAAGCCTGTATAGGGTCTTTTTGCAACGCACTTTCAAGCACCGGCATGGCTCTGTGGTAGAACACTGGGCTCCCACGCAGAGGGCCCAGGATCGAACCCCGTTCCATCCTGGATTTTCTACAGCGAAAGCTATTATGAGATCATTTCACCGGCCGTTTTTGGTGCCGTAGTTGTCCGCCGCCGCCGCCGCCGCGGCTGCTGCCGCCGCCGCCGGTGTCCGTAACCAGTATCGCTCGAAATAAGAAAAAAAAACTAAATAAGAAAAAATTCCAGGATAGAATGAGGTTCGAACCTGGGCCCTCTGCGTGGGAGCCCAGTATTCAACCTCTGAGCCATGCCGGTGCTTCACACGGCTTTGCAAAAAGGTCCTATACAGGCTTCATGTCGGGAAGGAACCACATTAGCATATGCAATATAGCGTGGTAAAAGAGTAGAATAAGCACCAAGCGTCGCACAACGCGAATTCTGTAACTAGGCCTCACACAATGCGAATTGCGCAACGAGTAGGTTGTTGAATACTTCCAACCCATTACAAATAGCTCTGCCATAATTCTTCATCGTCATCAAGCACAGCATCAACAAAGTGCGCATAATGCCTTACATGCGTTTAGCAGGTACCACGGCTGTCTGTAGAATGACCAAAAATGGCACAGTGCCTACTGCCCTACTTCTCAAAAATTACAATGATTTGTAGCGTAGTGGGTTCCTCGCAAGTGCACTTCTGTTGGTTGCCAAGGAAGCCCATAAGGCTCCGATGATCCATTTCCTCAGGGTCTCAATAAAGTCAATTCTCTCTCTCTCTCGCTCTACGTTTCTCCGGTTAAAGTGTGTTATAAAGCGTGGTGGGACAGTTAAATAACGACCGGGCGTCCCACAACATGCATTACGTAACTAGCGGGTCGTTTAAAGCTTCCAACCCATTACAAAGGGCGCAACCATAATTAGTCATCGTCATCAACCGCCGCATCAACAAACTGCACATAATCGCTTGCATATGGTACCTCGCTTCTCCGCAGAACAACGAATAATGTCGTGCTGGGTACTTCCCAACTTCCCAAAAATTACGCTTTGTGGCGTAGTGGGTACGTTGCTAATGTACCTGTATTAGTAGCCACAGGAGAGTTTATAACGGGCTCTAGAAATGCCGCTCTTTCAGCTTTCGCTGTGACTGTGCTGCGCTTTCCGCGCAGGCCTGGCGTTTTTTTATTCGATCCGAGTAATCAATTGGTTTTAAACTAGTTTTCCTGTGCAGAGCGCCCAAACTATTGCGCGGCCAAATGCAAGTAGAAGAATCCAATTTCTTAATCCTTCAGTTCAGATTATTGGTCTTCTACTCATTTCCTTCTAGTCATTCCGTGCATAGAGCGCGCTCCTCTACCCTACAAGGAAGCGCTGTATTGGCACTTCCAGTCCCGTTACATGCGTGAAAGACACAAGACCTGAGCAGAAACGTGGCGTATGATGTCTCTGATAGAGAAGCACGTCGACGTCGACTCTGATTCTGGTTGAACTTTGGTTCTTGCAAAATACTGAGGGCCGTGAAACTACTGGGTGTAGGTGAGCGGCCTCCGAATGACACGGGTCAACCACTTGAACCGGCAAAATAGCGGCACTCATGCAACGCCAGGCAGAACCTTTCCCTTGCATTCAAACTTCGAAGGCGGTATGACGTCATTCGTGAGGTTTCAGCTCATGAGACGGCGACTGAAAATTCCTCAACTGTGCTTTTTTTAAGGTTACGGAAACACCGTTGCCTGCACTGTCAAAATAATTTGTCAATATAAGTTTGGACTATGTATTTGCATACGGCCCTTGACGTGTGCAGGATTGTGAATTAGAGGAGAGGTGGCGAAGTGGGGTGAAGTTTCACCGCAGCGCGTCGCCCAACTTTTTTTCAACCCTGTCCTACTGAATGCGTTACGATCAGTGTGCCGTGAAAAGACGAGGTATTAGGAGAAGCAGCCCCCCCCCCTCCTCACCACTGCCCTCACCCCGCGTGCGCACATCGCATGCGTGCTGCGTCGCATGCACATTCCCGTCGCGCATCAGTGGTGCAGGCGTGATATTACAGTAAATTACACTGAGGCTCGCTCAGTCTACACTCCATTTCTGCTATCCTCCGGTGTAATGCTGCCATCTCGTTGGCGACTTCCGCTTCTCTTGCTGCCGCCTTTTCTCTTTCCCTCTGCCTTTCCTCTTCCCTTTTTCGTTCCTCGCATCTTTCCTCCTCTCTTTTCGCTTCCTCTTTCTGCTCTGTTTTGATGAGGTCGTCTTCTTCCTTGATGAAGCCGTCGAAACATTCTTCGAGCTCCTGCAATCCCGAAACACAGGCCACATGTTGGAACACAGCTAAGTGACTTAAAAAGGCACGTTATTTAGAACAATTCCATTTCTCCTTTGGAGAGTCAGTGCAGGAGTCAGTAATATATTTCACAACCGATTGCGGGCTCTACTACTTACACTAATTGAAAAAACATAAATCGAGTAATTAGCGCAGAACAACTGAGGATTGCCACTGTCTGCTAGCAGGGTCGTTTCCCCATCAAGTCTGGTGCATGCCCACATTCTACGGCGCGGGGTATGCGGGTATGCGTCGACGAATGATAGTATATTGATTTTAGCAGTCAGTCATCATGACTCAGGAACAGGCAAATTAGGCAGTAAAAGCTTTTTAAGAACGCACATTGCGCGGTTTAAAGAAGAAGAAAGAACATACCATTTGTTCTAATTCGTGACTTTAATGTAGACATCACGCAAGCAGACAACCGCCTATAAACCTGCGTCAACAGCCCACAGCAACCAGCCACGCGATATAGGTGGCAAAAAATATGTGACACCAGTAGTTGTGGTTAAAGTTGTCTAACATCGGTAGTGATGATGGTGCTAATTTTCTAACCTCAATTGTGGTTGTTGTGTTTAAAAAAATTGTATGCGGCACAAAAACAATGTAATCAAGGCATGTTTCTGCCATGACTCAGCAAGCTGTAGCCTAACGACGCTCGATACCGCAGGAATACGCCAACAAACGATGGTTCTAGTATGTGTGTCAGCACACCGTAGCGTGCATTACTTTTCTCTAAAACTGACATCCGTCCCCTAACGTGAGAGCGCTCGTTGTGTGGGACCATAAGCTACTGCTAAGTCGCCAGTAAGTCCAGAACACTGCTACCTGGCACCTGGTAAGTCCAGCACGTGCACACAGCTGCTCAATTTCCGCAAAGACTACAATACGCCTAGTAACGCTTGCCTTGAGACCAAACAATGCGGCATACGCAGCTACTCGCTGTCAGCTTCGCAAGACCTCGATTGTCACAAAGCGTGCGACCTGCCGAAATTTTTGTTCTTGATTCCCTCCAGTCCAAATTTGTGGAACAAAATTGGGGCAACTACGAACTAGTACTGCGAAGACTAAGGAAGCAGCGAGGCTTGTGGAGCTGCCCTCCTCCTTTTGCTCCACCTCACCCTCACTTCTATTTCCGACCCATTGCTATACTATACTATACTATACTATACTATACTATACTATACTATACTATACTATACTATACTATACTATGCTATACTATACTATACTATACGATACTGTACTATACTATACTATACTATACTATACTATACTATACTATACGATACTATACTATACGATACTGTACTATACTACACATATGGCTAATGCTTGCTCTCTCTTTCTTCTATCTCTTTTTTGTGTCCGATTGCATCTCTTCCCTGTATGTCTATTTCTTTTGCTGTCTTTATATCCTTTTCCCTCTTCCCTTTCTTTTTACCTATTTCTTTCTCCCTCTCTCCCTGTACCCGTTCTCTCACCTTCTATGTTTTCGTCTGTTTCTTCCCTTCCTTTTTTGCTGTTTCTCTCGTTCTTTTCCTTTTTCTCTCTCTCTCTCTCTGTACTAGCTGTACTCTCTGTACTCTCTCTCTGTACTAACTTTCTCGCCCATTTCTTTATTTCTCTTTCTTCTTTCTCTGTACTCGTTCTCTCAACCCATCAGAGTTATATCATCCTACGCCGGACAAGTCGGTGCACGTGTTCTAGGAGCGAATCAGATGAAGAGGACGAAGAGAGCACGTGGCGGTTAATGATGATGATACTTTCTGGTGTTCCCACATGGCATAACGAAAAGCTCAACAGCTCCGCTGTAAAATATCAAATGTAAAATATCAGACATGTAAATGAGGCATACGCAGTTACTCGCTGTCAGCTTCACACGACCTCGATTGCCACAAAGCATGAGATTTGCCTAATTATTTATACGTGCCTTCCCCAAATCTATATTTTACCCGCCACGGTAGTCTAGTGTTATGGTGCTCGACTGCTGACCCGAAGGTCACGGGATCGGATCCCGGCCGCGGCTACCCGCACTTTTGATGGAGGCGAAGATGCTTGAGGCCCGTGTACTTAGATTTAGGTGCACGTTAAAGAACCCCAGGTGTTCAAAATTTAAGGAGCCCTCCATTACGGCGTCCCTCATACTCATATCGTGGTTTTGGGACGTTAAACCCCAACAATAATTATTATCATCACTTCTATATTTAAAAAAATATATCAAGTATAGTGCCAAGTAAGTTTGTCCTGACATCATGGCGTGAATGTTTAATGCTTTGGTCAAAGGCAGTGTTTTATAATTCGCCATTGACTATGAAAGGCGCAGTGCTAAGCAATATGATCACGATATGTTCTTTTATTCTCAAAAGCGACAACTAATTGGTCATTGTGGAGAAAGGGAGTGGAGGTAGAAATACGAGAAATCATGAGCGTCAAGTCGCTGGTAACTCGAAAGTTGGCTGCTGTAACCAGCGCATTTGAGTGCTCGAATATGTCTTACTGTACAGCTTCCAAATGAGGATGTAGAAGAATACGATTTCTTCGATGGAGATGTAGCACCGGGCTGTGTAAAAGGAGGCGCTCGATGGTGGTTATGCATGACGAATGGGAAAAGGTGCATGTGCAGAGGACAGAGGTATCAAGGTCCACCTTGCAGGCAGCAAGAATCCGCCATTTTTAAATTAGGTCAGGGGTAGTGGCTATATCAACACGGGATGCAGCAGTCTGATCAGGACGTTAGCAAAACGCTGCTAAAAATTGTTTAGCTTTACTTTACGTAGGTTGTTACCTACCTTACGCTCTTTAAAGTATGCATCGCACGTCGGTATGCAAACCCTATGTCTTAAGTAAAGGCAGAGTAAGAGTTACTTGAACTCAGGGCCGCACTTTATTACATTCCTCGCGGGGCTCTACCGCTGCGCGTCCGCGAAGGTGCCACGAAGTGATTGTCTCTTTCGCGATGTCGAGAAGAGCCAGCGGCTGAAATGCAGCCGGCAATGGCTGCTCCAATAGCCATTCCAACGACTTTGAAGAAATCGCCAAGTCCATTTCCGTTATCACCCTTCTGTCTCGCTTCCAATTGTGCTATCTTCCTGTTCGTTGCCGCCCTCTCTTCTGCAATTTCCGCTTCCCTTGCTGCCGCCCTTTCTCTCTCCAAGACTCGTTCCCTCTCCCTCTCTTCTTCCCTTTTCCGCTCTTTGCATCTTTCCTCCTCTCTTCTCGCTTCGTCTTCCCGCTCCTTTTTGATGAGCTCTTTTTCTTCCTTGAAAAGTTGATCGAAGTATTCTTCGAGTTCCTGCAAGCGGGAAACACGTGTAAGACACTTACCTGCCACACAGCGAGGAAACACAAGATTTCACTTGTAAACGTGTTCCTTTCTTTGTAGAGTAACCAAAGCCCCACTTCATCCGAAACTCAACAGGCGACAGGCGAGGTACTGGCACCGAATAAAGACAAACACCTACCCACACTTCGGCAGACTGAAAAACATATTTCCCGAAAAGCACAGCGAGCAATGTCCGTGGTGAGACTCCACCCTGACACTCGAACTCATAAGATTCCAGTACACACACGTTTGGCAGAGGCCGTCGCGTCACTAATTAGGGACAGGCAGACGAACTGGTCGTGGGAGGCGCGACTGTCAAAACTGCACTTGGGAGGCCAAGAATTGGTGACCCGCATTCGCCACTGGGGCCGTGAACGAGTGGCTCCGCCAGCAATAACCAGAGAGGCTTATTTTAACAAATGTTGCTCCTCTCTCTCTGCCTTTCCTTTTTTTTTACTTAAAGGGGCCCTGCAACACTTTTCCAAGTAGCCATGAAGTGGCCTCAATAAAGAAAGTAATTGCCTCACGAATCCAACGCCACAAAACTTTTTAGAATCCGCCCAGTACGAGCGGAGTTACGAAGATTTGTCGCACGCTGTAATTTCTTTCTCTCTTCTCTCGTTCAGACGAAAGCGCTGGAAGCTAAGCAGGGAGGGGTGGCACGGGGGAAGAAGGTACGTCACACGCACCTCGTGACCTTGAGCATACTTTCTTTTTTTTTCTTCGAGCGCGTGGCGTACTTTCTGCGCGATCGCGCGCGCGCGGGATAGTGGCGGCCTCTCACGGCGGCCGCAGTAACTACCAAGCGCGCCATGTTCGAATCAACCAATGGCGTGGAACCTGCCTGTGACGTCATAAGCATAATCTTTTGTCGAGAGAAGTGGAAGCCACAGTACATGTATGAGTAAACGCACTGAGTAAATGTATAAGCAGGCAGAGAGAAATCGTGTTTCCGATGAACGTAGGTAGCGTGCGTGAGTACTGTAATCAGGCACCAAGCTTCGACACCTCTGGGAATATTTAACAGGAAAAGTGAGAATGTTCATAACAACAAAAGAGTCAAGCGAGACGGCAGTATTTTAGATACTTTTTGCTGTCAACTCAGAAAACATCTTCAAACAATTAGAATTGAATGTTCAATGTACTAGGCTGCTTACAAAGCTTGCGACGTTAACTTCCGTCTAACAAATGACACCACGGCAAATAATCGGAGATACATTATCAAAGGAATGCACCGGTATGGACTGCTGAGTAAGAAGGACTCGCTCATATTTTAGGTTACCAAAACCGTAGAGAACATTGGATTTGGCAAGACATGTTTCTATGATCATATGCATTGTCTAAGGGTTGTGAGGTGGTTGCGAAGAAAATGTAAGTGTACGTTGTATTGGCTGATGTAATAATGTCATGAAATTAGGCACTTTGGTTCCATAGGATTGTGAAAGGAGGCGCACTGCGCGGGTAACTATATATTGCTGCAGTAGACCTTTCTTCTGCCGGAAATCTGAAGAGCATGATGATGACTACGGCCACTGAACGATCTTTGACATGCAATTGGCGCCTAGATCAAAGTGAAGCTGTAATCACCTGCTTCTTCATAACTTAACGACAGTAAATCTGAGGGGTATTATAGCAGTTCTAACACCAACATAGATGACCAGAATTAACGCACCAATTAGCGACACGGTTTTGGGAGGAATAACTATTTTCCTCAATGGTTATACTTACATGGGAAGACCTTATTTTCACAGCGAAGAATATTTTTGAACAGGTAGGCGACGCTGTCTTCGAAAACTGTCACGCATGCATTCCAGCATCGGGCTCACGTCGTTATTTACTGCGCCATAATTTACTCGTACACGTCTGCATTTCGATAAAACTTGTGAAAGGTGCAATTCAGCGAATTCATAACAAAATGGATTCTGACAATGACACATACAAAAAAGGACTGAGAACTTTGTGGCATTTGTAGGTAAATGTAATTTATTCAATACTGTAAGCGCTTTGATACATGAACTTCAAATCGTGACATGAAGTGTGAGTAACAAGCAAAGGCGAAAAGAACATTTCTTGAACGTGCCTGGTCTTATAGGGCTCCGCATGCTGTTCCCGCGCTAAATGGGCGAATCTCTTGCTTCCTTCAGAACTTAAACGACTTCCCTATCTCTTTCGCCATGTCAGGAACGGCGGGAGGATAAAATACAGCCGCCAAAGGCATTGTTAAAGTCAATCCGATGCCTTTGAAGAATTTGGCGACGGGGTTTAGTTCAGCCTCTCTGACTCTTTCCTCCAATCGTGCTATCCTGGTGCTCGTTTCTGCCCTCTCTCTGGCAAATTCAGCTTCTCTTGCTGCTGCCTTTTCTTTTTCCAAGGCTCGTTCCCTTTGCCTTTCGGCTTCCCTTTTTCGCTCCTCGCATCTTTCCATCTCTCTTTTCGCTTCCTCTTCTTGCTCCTTCTGGATGAGTGTTTCTTCTTCCATGCAAAGGCGATCGAAGTATCCTTCAAGCTCCTGCAAGCGCATAACACGGGTGAGATATTCCCACCCGCAACACAGCGAAGTAACACAGGAATTATGCGTGGCATGTCGTAAAGTCCAAGGGACAGAGAAGCTGAGGGGAAGCCTCAGCGACGAAGTGTAAATTACTTCAATCCCAGGTAAAAGAGGGTGGTTTAGCGAGATTTAAATTAGTTAAGCATTGGCATCCACCATCTCGCCTTTTACCGAGGAGAGCTGACTGCCTGTGCATCATGACTGCCTGTGCATCTGCTCGGCACGGCTGGTGCCCCACCACCTGCGTCACCGCCCCTCCTCCCCACTCATCTTTGTCCTCCTCTCCGCTCGGCCGCCTGCACTTTTCTCCCCTCCCTTGCCTGGGCATCTGTCTGCTTAGCCATGCTTAACCGTCTCCCACGACCTCTCTAACCCCCTCTTACCGCTTCCCTTTAATTCTTCTTGTGACGCTAGGCTTCACTCTCACCCATTCGTAGTGGGGCTTGCCGAATTTTTTTTGGCACATAAAATCCGGAAATGTATTTACTCAAGTCAACTCAGTTTACACAGCTTCGCTCTAAAATATATTTGCAGAACGAACTATCCCTTTCCTTGACGACAATTCAGTATATGAGTCAGTAATCTATTTCAAGATCGATAACTAAGTCTAAATGTAGCACCCACTAAACATTTTATAGTAGTAATTTGCCTACAGAAATTTTCGGGTACAATTCTCTGCCAGCCAATGTGTTCTACAACCAAGCTGTATATGGCTAGGGCATATCCATCGCCCGCGGGCGAAAACGCACGTGCCAAGGAAATTGAGCAACTTCCACTAGTCATCACTGGTCCACTAAGAACGAAGGGCACAAATCGGCTGCATACAGTTCTCAGATTGCGCACGAAATGACAATCGCCTGCCGGAAGCCAGACAAGACGACGCATGTCGCAGCAAACATACACATGCTCATGAAATGAACAAAAAATTTAAAGGAGCATGCGCTAAATTCAAGACAGACTTTCCCGACATTTCGGATTTAATTGAGGGGTGAGTATGGATCGCAATTATTTGCCAGCTCTGCGTTGTGTTTTAAACAGCTTCGCTGGTCATTCACTTTGACAGAGTGGAATGACTCCTCATTTTGTTTTTGCATAGCAGCTTCGTGTGCTTCACTAGGTAACTGATTTCGTGACGTCTGCAGGTTTCGAGTGTATTATACTTGAACTTCGCAGTTTACGTACATCGCATATGTTGAAGTTATTTACAGTCTGATAATGTTTGATCCGGAGCGTAAAACGGCGATGCTCTTGCGTAAGTAATCTAATCACTTCTTTTCTGTCTTCTCTGTACAAAGCCACAGGCCCTGGCACAAATAAAAAAATATATATGAATTGTTGTTGCATTCACAGGAATCTCTGCATGAAAACTAGTATCTATTGCTTAAAGGTATTTTTCCATATTATCCATAGAAAGTATTATAATTACATAAATTAATTAAAATATATATATTATAAATTATTAATACACGTACTTCCGTAGAAAGCTATTTGGCAAGGACCAGATGGTAACGTCAAAACTGCGTTCGTACGTTATCGGTAATAGCGTGTGCTTCAGACTATTAAACATTTTTTGTGTTTGCCATTAGGCGCCGCAAATATAAATGAAGAATAACCTCAAAGGAGCACCAACCACAGGGAGAAAGGTGCTACGCGTCAAAGGTCAGGGAAATGGCACCTCAAGTGTACATAAAATGGCATTGAATTGTCAAATGTAGCAAACAAAATCAAGCAGCCAAACAAACGTATAGGCAGTAAGAAAAACGAAGAGGACAGCTTCAATGCAAAGGGCAACTTTCGTGCAGGACATTGAGAGAAGCTTGACCACCGCAGAAACTTCAACAAGGCTCGTGTGAATCATACAGAAGCTAATTACACAGTGAGGCTTTACTTATAATGGTAGCATGTACTAACTACCTCGGAAAACATTATTAGGCACGCGTGAACGCTTCCAGGTGTCTACGTGTGGCCGTTGAAGGCGCCGTCAAAAAGGTCAACCCTTTTTTAAACTCTGTTAAAAAAAACTTTTTCATAACTGCATTGTTTTGAAGGAAGGAAACATCCCCTTTTATATTTCATGTTTTTCGATGACAAACGTCTTGTCCATATATGTAAAAACCCTCCTTGTACAAATTGCATTTCTTAGGCGACGGACATAATGTTTAAATAAAGCCAGCGATTCGTCTATGACTCACGGCGCTGCTTCAATTACCTACTACAGTAGGATGTGCACGTTCTCAAAAATAACTTTAGTCGAATTAGAGTATTTAGAAATGTGGCAACATTCGGTGTGTGATTGCCAACAGAAAGAGCATCACTACATATAAAGAGGTTCTAGTTCTAGTGAGGGCCTGTTCTAGTTCCTGGAGCATCAAAATTTTGTAGATATTTTTTTCAGAATGCTCACGTGACAATACCTATGAACAGCTTTACCCAGTAACATGTGGAATGTGTGTGGGATCATTGTTAGAAGACCTCCCCGTCTATTTACCATCGGCGTGCGCCGCATGGAGGGACAATATTTACCGGCACAAGTCAGGAATTTGCAATGGGACCCACGTTGCTACAGTGCCCGGTAAAATTTACATAATCATGATTGATCGCAATCTTGGCATTCCCCTGGAAAGTGTAGCGCTGAAAACGATGCGCTAGGCGGTTCATTACCTGGCATTTGTAGATGCGAGTACAAGAATGAATGTGTAAAACTCTAAAAACAGGCGCTGAAATGGACTTCACCTTTGAAGCAGATAGGAAAGGCAGTATCAAGTTATTGTAATTGAATATTTGTGCTGTATCTGTTTACATTTTCTGGGGATCCACCAGGGTCTGTGAAATCCCTCCTGGATTACATTTCTGGGCATTCTTAGATAGGGAAACAATGTCATTGTATGTGGTCATTGGATTCGGATTTGCGCAAGTCCTCCAACCTCGGACTGACGAGCGCCTCGATTGACAAGATTAATTGACCGCGGCAGTCAAACTACCCTGAGAGTACTTCTAACCCGCTTATAGAATTACTGAAGGAGTTAAAGTTGAAAAGGAAAGGTACTATACTTCATGACTCACTCGCTAATGTTAAACCAGTCATCGGTATTCCGTACATTCATAGTATATCGCATCGCTTGAAAAGGCACGTTTACTTAACAATAATAGTTTCGGCTCCAGGCAATGGCCTCAGCCGGTGAGAACGTGAGGGCTTTCGAGATGGTCAGTGAACCAATTCAGCAACAGCCACAGGATGGCCAAGCAAACTAATTGTTTTAGAATATGGCAATGGAACTGCAGGGGGTTTCTCCACAAGAGGTCCCCCTTGCAGCAATTTATTCGCACACAAGAGGAGAAACCACACGTGGTACTCCTGCAAGAAACACTAACCGAAAGTGTAGGGCTACCTGGCTACCGATCTGTTGCAAAGCACGATGAAGGAAGAGGCGTCGGTGTCTTGATAAGCAAGAGGCTGACACATATCACCCACGACCTGCAAGTGGCTTCAAGTAAAATCGAATACATAATGATAGAAATCATTCCTGGACCCGTGAGTAGGGGGAGCATCTTCATCTTGAATGTCTACAGCAGCCCAAAAGACTTGAGGCAGCGCTTTAAGACCCTCGTCTCCAGGGCATCACAGCTCGCCAGAGACTCCCCGCTAGTCATTGCTGGCGACTTTAATGCTCCCTATCACACCTGGGGCTATCCATATGATACACACAAGGGGGAGGATCTCTGGAGAGAGGCGCTCAACCGGGACCTGATGCTTCTCACCGACCCGTCATTCCCCACTAGATGTGGTACGTCGGCTAGCAGGGACACTACTCCTGACTTGACCTTCGTCAGAGGAGCGGCGGCAGCTAAGTGGGTCAACCTCAACATAGACCTGGGTAGTGACCCCTACATCCTGGCCACGACCTTGCAGGTAGAGCAGAGAAAACTGCGCAAGTTTATGGTCACCGATTGGGACAAATTTCGCAAGATTAGGGAGGATTATGTGGAAGACGAGGAGAAGCCCGATCTCGAACGCTGGACCGACCAGATTGCACGAGATGTCAAGGCTGCCACCAAGGAAGTTAGCACGGACCTCCCGGTCGAGAAGATGGATAGCAGACTAGCACATCTGATCGAGGCCAAGAGGTCCCTCCTGTCCAGATGGAAGGGGCAGCGTCTCAACAGAAGGCTTCGCAAGAAGATTGCCGAAGTCAACAAAACAATAGAGGAGCATTGCAAGGTCCTTTCCAGGCAGCAGTGGGACAATGTCTGTAATTCCATCGATGGTCAAATGCGCCGTGCCGGGCCCTGGAACCTCCTCAAGCACTTGCTAGATGAGACAAATACCAAGTCGAATCAACGAAGCACGCTGGGACGCATTTTGCACGCAGCCAGACAGGAATCCACGGACGATGAAGTTATACAGACGCTTGTGAGCAAGTACCTACAGGTGGATTCCAGCCCGATGGATGATCGTCTCCTCAAGGATTATGAGGGCGTTGAGAACCCAGAGTTGGACGCAGAGTTTGGAGTTGAAGAAGTCAGGCAAGCCCTACACGACCTAAATGGCAAATCGGCACCCGGTCCAGACAAGATCACTAACAAGGCCCTAAGGAACCTGGATGACAAATCAATAGAGCACCTCACTGAGTTCATCAACATGTCATGGAGCAACGGAAATGTTCCAGCACTATGGAAGAAGGCCACCGTCATCCTTATTCCCAAGCCTGGAAAGCCACCCAGTCTCGACAATCTTAGGCCCATCTCGCTCACTTCGTGTGTGGGCAAGGTAGCCGAGCACATGATAGGCTTCAGACCTGGGCTTTCTACTCAAGATGCCATGAAGCTAATCAAGAATCAGATCATTGATCGCAACACGAGGGACACGAGAGCCATTCTTGGCCTTGACTTGGAGAAGGCTTTCGACAACATCCTACACTCCTATGTTTTGGGAACGATCTCGAGCCTTGGTCTGGGCAAGAACTTTTATGACTACACGAGATCCTTTTTGGCGGGCAGAGAAGCCACCCTCAAAGTGGGAGACCTCGTTTCAGACTCCGTTAAACTTGGTTCTAAAGGTACGCCACAGGGGTCGGTCATATCCCCGACCCTCTTTAACCTCGCCATGATTGGTCTGTCCAAAAAACTCTCGGAGGTCGACGGCATTAATCATACTATATATGCAGACGACGTCACCATATGGTGCACCGGGGGCAGCGATGGCCATTTGGAAACTGCGCTTCAAGATGCCATCGAGGTCACAGAAAGCTACCTCAGACCTACTGGACTCCGATGCTCACCGCGGAAATCAGAGCTGCTACTTTACAGCCCCAAGCGCAGGGGCCCCAAACCGAAAGGTTGGAGGCCTGTAGAGGACATCGACATCACTCTAAGGACAAGTGAGGGTGGTATCATTCCCAGGGTGGACACCCTCCGCGTTCTGGGTATGATGAGTCAAACGGTTCAAATAACCAGACTGTACTGAAGCTTACAAGGAAAACAGACAACGCCCTGAGGTTGATAAGAAGGGTTGCTAACCGGCAGCAAGGACTATGCGAGGACAACCTCATCAGGCTGGTGCATGCTTTCGTGATGTGTCACGTCACCTACGTAGCGGCAATGCACAACTGGCAGAGGTCGGAGCGGGACAAATTGAACACGTTGATAAGAAAAGCGGTGAAGAGAGCCCTCGGGCTTCCCATGTATACGTGCTCGGAGAGGCTGCTTCACCTCGGCGTGCACAACACGCTGGAAGAGATAGCTGAGTCACAAGAGAGGGCGCAGTTCACGAGACTTTCTACCACCAGTGCCGGGAGAAACATCCTGAAAGAGCTTGGAGTTCACCCGACAGAAATCGATACCCGCTACTGCAGCGTTCCTCGAGAACAAAGAGAGCGTATTACCGTGGCACCCATACCTCGGAATGTTCACCCTGAATACAATGTAGGCAGACGACGGGCTAGGGCTAAAGCCCTCCTGGAGAGTGCCCATGCACATGCCTGGAGTTGCTGTTTCGTTGACGCTGCACGGTACCCAAACGGAAAAGCATTCGTTGCAGTCACTGTTGATCAAGATGGCATTATTACAAACTCCTCGTCGGTCCGGACCACAACGGCTGAGGTTGCCGAACAGGTCGCAATAGCCTTGGCCCTGCTAGACGACGGGAGAACAACAATATACAGTGACTCGAGATCAGCAGTTCGAGCATTCGGTAGGGGCACCATCTCAGAATCAGCCTTGCGGATCCTGCGAAATAAGGAGGTACAACAACACACAATCGTCTGGTTCCCAGCTCACATGGGACAGATCAAGGGCGCTCCGTCCAACCTCAACGAGAAGGCCCATAGAGCTGCGCGAGGAGTCGTCGACCGCGTAGCTACTGAACGGCATGACGATGAGGTTGTTGACAACAAAGATCCCCCAACGACGTACAATGAACTTTGCAAGAACTTTTATCTGAGGAGGCGAAAGTATCCGCCACCGCACAGTAAACTTAACAGGCCTCAGGCATTGACGCTCAGACTCCTGCAGGTCGGGGCATATCCCAGTCCCGCACTCTTGCACAAAATTTACCCAGAAATTCAGACGTCAAACACGTGCGCGCTTTGCTCAGACTTTGCCAGCTTAGATCATATGCTCTGGCGGTGCCCTGCGTTACGGGTTCAAAACGTTACATCGTCAAAGTGGGATGCTGCGCTACGCAGTACGGATTTCAGGACGCAGCTATGGGCAGTCCAACGGGCCCACGACGTGGCGGACAGGTTAGGCCTATCTGTCCCGACGTGGGAGCGGCCCGCTACGTGCTAGTTCACGCCCCGACGGACCTAAATAAAGTTTTTCCATACCATACCATACCATCTGCGCAGAATTAAACAGAGTTGCGGCTCGACTCGCGTGAATTAATGCAAGGTTAACCACCACGACAAGATGGTTATATGGGACAAAGAAGACTAGCATAACTTTATTTTAATTTTTTTTTTGACCCGAAGATGCCTTAATAACTGCGTAATGGGTCACACGGCTCCATCGAGACGTGAACCTCGTAACCGTTAGGCGCATTGCAAAGAATGCATGTGCAAGCCATCACTATCGGACACCAAGACAAGGCACAAAAGTGGAACAACGCAAATCATAATCGAAGTGTTCTTCGTTAACAAGCCCGAAACAAGCAACCTCCGACGCCTTCTAACCTTTTCATGCGGTGGCGATTCTTCTATATTTTCTTTAGTAATGGTGTAATGCTTTAAATTTTTTGTGTGACAATAACGACCATCTGTAAGTTTACACTCGTGCCATCTGTTGTTGCCTCCTCACATTGTATCTGGTGCTTTTCAGCCTAATTATGCTTAAGTATTTTCCTAAATATTTTCATTGACGGAAAATACACAGAAAATAATATTAAACACCTTGCCTTTTTGAGGGTATTCATGGAGGTGGAAGACATCGCGTCGCTGCCAATCTTTGGAAAGTCTTCGAAGACTTTTAGCGCCTCTGCCAACAGACCACTATGAAACTCCCGCAGTTTTTCCAGGTCTCTTCGAGGCCTCTGCATAGACCGAAAAGAATTGTCTCGATTACTCGCATATTTTCTACAGCATTCTCACTCACATTTGTCATTCCAGACATGTAATGTTTCCTAGCTTTTTCCATGGCAGCCATGTTGCTTGCGTTCGCAGTAGCCTGAAAAAGGATGGTACTCTCAAATGAAATTGTCAATAGGTTCTACAATGGCTCACCAGGAGCATCGATGTCGGCTTCGGCAAATCGCCTCCTTTGAAGACATCCACATAAGCCTGGAGACAGGTAACGTTAGTAATACAGGTGTTGCCTGAACAATTTATGTAGTTACCTTGAAGAAGATCATCAGATCTTGGCAAGATAGTTTCCGTCCATTAATTTCCTTGACCAACAGGTTTTCCGGTGCCAGGATGGAAGGAACGAACTCTAAAAGCTTTTCCCGAAATACTGCGTTGATGTCTGCAAGACGACCATCAAACGATTCATCCCACGCCACCTAAAAGAAAATAAAATTGATTGAGTGCTTTCGTTCCTTAGACCTCAGGTATTCCACAGAAATTAACTTGTGCTGATCTGCACAGCATAAAAATCATCATCATCATCATATGGAGCCCGTTTTATGTCCATTGAAGCAAACGGCATCCCCCAATGATTTCTAATTTGCCCTAATCTATGTGAGCTGGCATCATTTTATGTCGGCGATCTCCCTGATTTTGTCACTCCATCTAGCCCTCTGCCTTCCTCAGCTACGTCGTCCATCCCTTGGCACTCGTTATGTCGCTTTAACTGAGTATTTGTTATCTCTCTCTCACATTCCATGGCCTGCACATGGCCAATTTTTGTTATCATCTGCGAGAATGTTGGCTGCTCCTCTTTGTTCCGTAATTAACTCTACTATCTTCCTGCCTCCTAATGTTAGGTTATACCTATAATTTTTTGTTGCAACGCAAATTCCGTGGTTCTTAACTTCTCGAGTTTCTTCTTATACTGCAAGTTTCCGTCCCATCTACTAATACTGGCAGCATGCAATGGTTGCGCACTTTACACTTTTGGGACAGCGGTATATTCAATCTCATTATTTGGGAATATCTGTCGTGAGCGCTCGAGCTTATCTTTACCCTTCGGTAGATTTCCGTAACATGAGTAGGCTTTCCTGTCAGTAATTTCCCTACGAAAAGGGCCTACGTACTCTTGTATTTAAGCTTCACAGTTTAGTTGCCACTCATGGACTCTGTCACTAGCCTATTAATCATTATTTTTTGCTATCGCACATTCGTATTCAGCCATACTTTATTATTTTGAAGGATTTCGTCTTCGGTAACTTATTAATTCATCACGATGAGTGCTGGAGAGATCCAGAGATAACCTATCTCTTATAGAAACATTGCACTCTATTGCAACGATACGGGCCAATGCCTTCATCTTTGTTTCAGTAACAATTGTTGGCAGGCTAGTTGGCGATGCGTAACTTTATAGGAATAACAGCACGAGCACGACACGGGAAGATCAGGAAGAACGCGAGCAGTACTCCATCCGGTGTGCTTCCTGGTCTCCGTGCCTCGTGTTCACGTTGCTATTGCTAAAAAGATATTCGCCTTTGTACAAACCTTGCCAGTCTAATATTAACCAGCGCAAAAAAGTTAATATGGAATTCAGAAACGTGTTCATAGTATATAGTGAACGTCCCTGTTCACTATAGTGAACGTCCCTGTTCACAGGCAATACTATTCCCAATCCGGCAATTGGGATATACGTAAATACTTTCTAATGCGATTTCAAATCCTGTCTTCATTGGCATCGCCGCGAGAGCGGCTGCAATACCAACAATTTTTTTTTCTTCGTAAAACAGGTACACTCCTGTGTGTATGGAAAATAAAACAGTAAAATTTTGTGATATTGTTTGTTCACTGTATTAGAGAAGACTGCAGAACGTTGACGCCCGTGATTTGAATACCTCTATGTTGTCTAAGGAAATGAGATGACCTTTAGGGCTAGATTTTTCTTTCTTCGACACAACATTAATGAGAAATAAGACAGTAATGCCAATAGGGATGGTATTTGCAGTAATTAGGATATAAATGTGCAGAAGGTAAACCAGACGAAAAGATAACTTGCCACAGGCAGGGACCGAACCTGCGACCTTCGAATAACGCGTCCTTGGCATTATTGTCTCTTAGTTCTCATTAATATATGTTGTCTAGAATCATATATAAATCAATATTTAATGAAGTCACTATTGCTAATATATGGCAGATTTTGCATCACCGAACATGTATAGGAAACAACGCAAACTGTTTTCATTAAAGAAGTGTAAGTGGTTGTACCTTCTCTCCAGGGTGGGGCATCAGGAAACAGTCGATGTCCGAAAAGCAAGACAGGATGCTCTGCCGCAAAGTCTCGAGCTCTGTATCTTGCCCATCTTTTATCTCCAGACGACTCGCGATGAGCGATCTGCCACCACTAGAACCAAACTCCCGCTCGTACGGCCAGTTCCAATCACGAACCAGAAACAAGAGCTTCTGAAAGGGGTGTCCCTCATTTTCCTGCAGTGGTACAGTTTTGTTACATAATGCTGCAGTGTAAAGTTACACTGGTCCTATAAATACCTTCTGCGCGAGCCTTCCGTACTCCGCGAAAAACTGAAGATGCTGCAGATCGTCCTCTTTGATATTGTTCATTACGTTGTAAATCTGCACAGAGCTGGCCATCATGGAAAGACAGAATATCGTCGTACTCTCTTTCATGGTTGACACGCAATCGAAGGTCCCTTGGGTGTCCATCAGCAAAACCGCCACCTCCTCACCCTTCGAGTTGGTCATCTGGAAAAATAGGCGCAATTACTCCACCGCCATGGCTACTGTGTACAAACCTCACCAAAAACACTTCGTTCCAAAGCAGGATTCCCGTCGTCTCGCGAGTACTGCCCGGTCGCCACTGGAAGCCACTGAGAGGGGTGTCTGTGTCTTCCATCCAGTTGGATCCACCATTGTTCCTCAGGTACCGCAGTAAGAAGCTCAGCAGAAAGGACTTGCCTTGTCGGTACGCCCCAGCGACCGATATTACGACGACCGGCCGGTCTTTCACGTGGTCAGACAAGAGGATGCGCTCGAGCTCACTTTCGTTGAACTCGACGCTGTGGCCATCCTTGACTCGTAAGATTTGCACTGGGCGTCCATCCATCGTGGCAATGACCATGCGTGACCTGCACATTTTTATAGGTTATACAGAAAACTTTTAGATGAAATTCCATCAGATTATCTATTTAACATGAAAAGCTATGAGTCAGTAAGGCAAAGAAAATTGTAAACGTCAGAGGGTTCTGCCGGTGGACGACTCACTGACAGGCGGAGAGTGATTTCATTATCGATTTCCATAAATAAGATTCTGAAGGTGTGTTTCAGGGCTTCCCCTAGCAACAAAATTCCGATAGTTCTCCAGCTTTTTGTTCTGTGTAAAGTATAACGTACAAGTGCTTTTCATTTAAATATTATTGGTCTCATGTTATGCCTATCAGTCACAAAACATAAAGTGCACTCTCACTATGTAGAAGTTATACAATACAGACAAGAATAAACCGTTCATTATAACTCCTTGAAAATCATATAGACACTTCGCAACAACATGAGCATGCTGCTTCTACATTCACTATACGTGTAAAGATAAAGGCATATTGTACTTCGTTTCAACGGGAGACCGCATAAGTTATGAACGAAATTATTTCAAATGATTGAATACATTTACGGGGACAAATTATACACTTTGGATTAAATAATAATGATACCAGTGGACAAAGTATTTCCCATGTAATCCTGGCACAATATTTTATCGGAACCCCTAAGCGTAGGTGTTTATGAAGTACATAGGCAATGTTTGTGTGCCGCAAATAAAAACGAGATAATTCCGCATTTCCGTTAACGTTAGAATGTGACAAAGCCTTGTGGTGAGCGAGATTATTTTGCCAGAGAAGAATGAGAAGTAGGAATATATTGTCATCCTCATTCCTTGTAGCGAAAGTCATGTTGCTGTTTTCCTGCCACGTCCTTACCTAGGAATGAGGATGAAAAGAAAGTGACTGATAAAGCACAAGATTGTCTGTACCTGCAATACCGGAAACGCAACGACCAGAAAAGGCAAGACACTTGGCAGCCATGCTCAAGGCCACTGGCGTAGATGGGGGGGGGGTCTAATTCCCCTCCCCTCCAAATTTTGCAATTTCGCATGCATATATATACATGCACATATACACACACGTGCGAACATACTTGAAAGGTGCTGGAACGTCCCCCGCCCCCGCCTCCAAACAAATTTTCTGGCTACACCTGCGCCGAGGGCAACCTACACAGTAAATAAACAGATAGATAGATAGATAGATAGATAGATAGATAGATAGATAGATAGATAGATAGATAGATAGATAGATAGATAGATAGATAGATAGATAGATACGGTCAAAGTGCCTTTGGCTGGCTATGAAATGCTTCGCACTGAAAATCACCTAGAGTACAAAGATAGAGGGCTTCTTGCAAGGCGCGATTGACCAGATGAAGCAGCAGCAGCGAGCACTCCGTCGACGGAAACAGGTATGTGTCGGCGCTGTGACGAAACCTCAAGAAAGAAAGAGAGGTTTCATCTCCCGTAACGAACGCTACGAGGGTCATTCGAAATGATAGAGGCGCACGCCAAAAATAGCTCAGTGGCGGAGAGTGAAAGACGCCGGTTGCACTTGCGTGGAGCAACTGACGGAGCGCGCCGACTCGTACACGCCTTCCTTTGTCAATGAATACAGGTTTCACGCAAAGCGGCGGTAGCGATAACGAAGTAACGTAACACTTTCTCGCTTGAAGTAGCGTCGCAGCAGCGATAGAGTGCAATTGGAATACCCAGCAATTGGAATTGCAATAGACCATATATAGTGAGATAGTGCGAGTATCAAGCACTTAATCTGTGGTTCCGAGCATATTATATCTCGCTGTTAGCGCATTATGCTCCCACCAAATAACTTATCTATAATACATTTATTTTTTTTTAGTTGTTTGAATTTTACGTTGCAAAACCACGGTACGATTCTGAGGGACGCAGCAGTAGAAGGCTCCGGAAATTTTGAACCCCTTGTGTTCCTTAACGTGCACCTAAATCTAAGTACACGGGCCACAAGCACTTCGCCTCCTTGGAAATGCGGCCGCCGCAAACTTATCTATATGTTTAACTCTGTAGTTTCGGCTTTTTGTGCTGGGTATTAAGGAAGAATGCAAGCAGCAGAGAGTGCATCTTTGTCCTTGAAAACACATTCGGTGTGACCATATAGTTGTGTTGATATGTCGCAATAGTAGTGAAAGTTGGGCTCTTTGGTGAGGTAACATGTTTGGTCTTTCCGACCCCTATATCCCCACCCCTGTGCAGCGTAGCAAACCGGTCACTCGCACCAGGTTAACCTCCCTGCCTCTTCCTTTTCATCTATTTCTCTCTCTCTCTCTTTGGTACAGCGCTAAAATGAGGAACACGGACTAAAACAAACAGGACACGAACAGAGAGATATCGTCAAGACATAGTTGCCACATGCCACAAAACTAGAGAGGTGACAGAGGCCTTCTACATTAACCGAAAAGGTGACGCACGTGTAAGTCAAGCATCCTTGTATCTGACGGACAAGGAGCTTGCATATCTACTCAGCGCGATATTTTTTTCCCAGCCTTTTTAACGCTTCTGTGCAATGTCGATACGTTTTTGCTCTCACTTTCACGTGTTCATCAAATAGCTTTTTTTTTTTCAGATCCGAGCCAGCGTTCGTCCGTGTGTATTGCTTTTTTACGCCATCTTTGTCGTTTCGCGCTGTACCAAAAATGCATTGATGTCAATTATCGGGCTGATAAAGAAGGAGATAGCGATAACTGCTTCGCTCACCCAGGGAGGCTCCACGCTATCTGGCCAGGCGATGTAGTACGTCGG
Source organism: Rhipicephalus sanguineus (assembly GCF_013339695.2). NCBI lineage: Eukaryota > Metazoa > Arthropoda > Arachnida > Ixodida > Ixodidae > Rhipicephalus > Rhipicephalus sanguineus. The sequence continues at coordinate 46,467,542 of NC_051183.1, read as the reverse complement.
TAAAGAAGGCTAGGGTGCTGCAGCAGTTACGGCGGTCTGCGGCCCTCGCAACAGCGTCGAGGCATCCGCACTCACAGCCTTCAGTCGACAAACTGAGCGGCATTCTCGCAGCGACGCAACGAAGAGAGATGTGGGGAGGAGTCTCGCTGCTTGCAAGAAAGGGTAACGGGTTGAATGGTGATTTATCCGCAGCTTCGTAGGAAAGGCGCCGACGGCAGCTGTAGGTTCATGAAAACCCTCTCCACGTAACTCTCTCGCCCCGAAGCGCATTCGCATCGCGTGATGACCACGAGACGTCCTTGGCGGCGTGCGCGTGTCCAGAAATTGAGCGCAAGGAATGAAGTCTTCAACTGTTGCATCGGGTACAGTGGTGGCTGCCATCCCACTTCCGCGTATATAGAGCGAACAAGTCTGCAGACGACCTTGCGAAGCTCGCGTGTTACGCCCCAACGCACCGCGTCAAAACATTGGCAGGGCGTTGGCCCTGAGTCATCCGGAGGCGCGCGACACAGCTGGAGAGCGAGGAGGCTTGCGCGTCACGTGATAGCGCGCCCTCGCCCTCGCTGTGCGAACGGGTTACACCTGGCCTGGCGAGCGTGCGCGGATTGCAGAGCGAAGGAGACGGTGCAACGTTTGTTTTGTGAATTTCGAACGAGAACAACACGGGCCAGAAACGTTTTCTCGAGGGGGAAGGGGATGGTTTGGTTATGCTTAATATATTCATGCGTGCGTTTGTATGTTTGCGCGTGTATGTATACATGCAAAATTGAAAATATGCGGGGGGTTTGAACCCACCCCCCTTCCCTCCCCCCTACCTACGCGAATGATGGATTCTGCCGGAGATCGTCCGGTAAATAGCTCTGGTTTAAAAACGTATGCGCAAAGAAAAGCAAGCACTGTAGGACAATACTGACACTAAATTGTTACTGCAAAGCGCAGTGTATTTCTAGGTACACGCTTAGAGAGATATTGCATCCGTCTCGCTGTAAGCGACAATTAGCTGCCACGTTAATGCCGGCAACATTATCCACTGTGGAATCATCTATGGACGAATATCGACGAGATGAATGGTGCTGCCATGCAGTTTGTTTCCATCGAATTTGATCTGAGACGAAATACAGAAATGATTCGATCATAGTAACGCATGCATTCGCCACAGATCTTGGTGAAGCTTAGACATTTTTTGTCCAGGGTCGTAGCCAAGGGGGGGGGGGGGGGCCACAAACTTTCCCGAAACTTTTCAATTTTACTTGCCTAAATATACACGGACACATACAAACGCATGCACAAACATACATACAATATTGTCGAACACCCCCCCCCCCCTCGAAAAAACTTCTGTCTACGCCCCACATACGCCTCAGCATATGAAGCGTATGTGGAGGTTGCATCGTATCTATTAAAGCTTATCGATTTTCACACTCCCATTGCGTTCAGTACAATTTGTCCTGCCGTAGTGGTGCACTGCCGTAAGCACTGCTTTGTAGTGCGTCAGGCAGCGGGATGATAGGCTAGTCTTGGTTGCAACATTCGCGTGGCCGTGTCATCCAAGAGCACGAAAACGTGCACATGGGCACATAAAGATTGCTGCACCTGAACGAAGAGAAGCGGGCCAATGTTATACCGGAGTAGCGCACAATGCCGAGTGTTAGCTCACATTGTCGTTTTGGTAAGAAAAACCACGTTTTTTTTTTGTTTTTTTCGGGGGGGGGGGCATAGATTACTGCTAATATTGGCATTTTCCGGTGCTATTATCGTGCTCATCACACTCAGCCACCGGCCAGAGCGACTGTCTGTCCACCTTATAAACTGGGTCGAGCGGCCGTGAGTGGTGGATGGTAGGACTTGAGCACAGTCGAGAACAACGCCACGTAGTGCCATATGTATAACAACGCTGATACGACGGGGATCCGAAAGAGTCGCGGAGTGCAACGCACGCGAGCGTTGCGTAATCCCAACGAGGAAGTTGGAGTGTGCGGTTGCTATGGCATGTGCAACGGGCCTGCAATAGCACGCGTTCCTCCCGCCGGGGAGAGTGGCTCGCGCTCTCGCTCTCCACGCGAAGACTCTCGAAAACATTTTGGACAGAGGCCAAGGCTACTCGCATAGAGTCAGTAAAGTTGTTTAAGGATGCGTGCGAGTAAATTTTAGAACTGAGTTTAATAGTAATCAAATCGGAATGACAACGAGTACGAAATTTGACCTAAAAGTTATTTTTGCAGGCCCCTGATCGCTGAGGATATGCGCTAAGGCGAGCCGGCGAATCCTTGGCGAGTTCGCTTCAAGTCAGCGCCAGCTAAACTAATATTTACTCATGACTAGAGACAGTGGTGGCCGTTCAACTGACCTTGATTTTACCAGGAAACCTATTTGTATAACTTTTATTCTGCGTTAGTGGCAGCTTCCGCAGCCGGATTAAAGCTAGCTGGAGCGTACCTCTTATACTTGAGGCGTGTATTATGTGCTCCACACATATGCAGGTGCCTGAAAGTTCACATTGCTTGTGTGCTTCAGTTTTAGCAAGAAGAAACACGCCAAATTCCTGACGTTTAAGCTTTATTCAGTGGACACATAAAATAACGAAAGTTTATTACACTGCACACAATGAGCCCCAAGTGTGGTAATAAGCACAAAAAGTGCCCGGACACTATGTGCACTATGTATTGCCTTATGCTCCGATAAATTACCCTCACGTGTAACGCATGCAGGTATGCGAATTATAGCGAGGTGGGGAACTTAGGATTCTGCTCACCGAAAGCACCAATAATAGTAGGCACTTTGTGTAGAAGGAGGAAATCTGGGCGCAGAAATGCTGATTCACGAAAATGCGGCAAGCACACTATATACTCCGATCCGTTGCCCCGGTGTCGTATCCAGCAGATAAGGGTAACCAGGGGTATGTACCTGTGTTGTTATTGCATCCTTCAGAGCACTTCGCTTCCGCGAGTACCGAGGCAAATGTTCGGCGTTAATTGTGTTCCGCATCGTCCCGTTGCCCGTTGGACACCGTACTCAACATGCACACCAGCGATGAAACGCACCTCACAACTCCGCGCGCAGCAAAAATTAAATTCTCGCCACGGTAATTCAGAGAACGCGTGCAAGTGCGAAACACCGAAACACGTGAGGGGGCATGTCGCCGCAGACGAACACCACGAGCGCGCCTTTCCAAGCACTACAAGGGCTGCACTGAATAATAGTGCCGTGCGGCCCTCTTCTGAGGGCATGAAGAACAAGGATTTCGGTAATAATCAACCACTGTAACCAATTATTTCGACATGGCACCACCATGATATATTCGGGAAATACATGTCAATTGTAAAATATAAACATTGCATCGCCATTGAATGAAACAAGGTTTTCTTGCTATTAGCATTTGTTCCCTCCACATATAGTCGCGCTTCAATCGCGGCACCCATAACTCCCCTTGCTGATATCGCTGGCAATAGGTGCTAAACTGATTTTCGCCCGAAGCTTTGCGACCTATTTGGATTGACCTTGGAGACATGCGGCAGGTGTATGAATGCGAGCAGACGATGCAGGCAGCGCGGAAGTCGTCACAGTTCTGTGTGCCGTTTCACATGCTAGATGGCGCTAGTTGAACACGGCGGCTCGTCGTTTTCGGAGCTATTCTAAACCGAAAATGTGACTGGTCAGTAGCAAACAGACCGTAATTAATTATCTGTCGCGCATTGTAGCAAGAGATAGCGCGCTCTAGCCTGCTAACACAGGGAAGAAGGCAAAGGGGAAGAACGAGTGACGAAGGGTGATTATGGGGAGAAGAAGTAGTGGTGAGTACGTACAATAACCATGTAACATACCGCTTTTGCAACATTATCGAGTCCAGTCATGGGCTCTTAAGCAAATTTCTAACTGTCCTTGTAGCAGTTCTTGACAATGTATGATCGCACATTGCTGACAAGATACCACTTTCACTTAGTGCTGCCACACAGATTCCTGCCAGCGTCGGAGCCAGCCTTTTTCGTTTCTACACGTAAAATGGGCAATCGCAAAACACTAATGATATGCGCAGTTGTTTCGCGCACTTGGCAGCGTTCACAGTTCGCGCAGTCCGCACTACCGACGAGGTGCACGTAACGGAGAGTGAAGGCAAGGTCCAGCCGAATCGTGTGTAGCAAACCAGGCTGGATTCGGTTTATCCCAACCAAGAGAGGAAAAGTAGGTTCAGGAACTGTCTCCCACAGATGCTTGTATCGATTATTTGGTTTAGACCAGTAAGTTGTGTACTCTGGCACGAGCAATCTGAACAAAAATTCTCGTCACTTCGCGAGTACGGTACTTCCGCGCCAACTTATCAGCTGTATATAACGCCAACCCGGGCGTTAAACACAGCTGTTCTTGCTTCTGTAATTTTGAAGGAGAAACGCAGTAAAATACTTAATCACGTGATTACAGGTAAAAAAACAGCAAAGAAAACGGACACAGAAAGGAAGGCAACACGACGACCTTTGTCCTGTGGCATTTTTTTATGTATCCGTTGTTTCCTTTTCTGGTGTTTATCTTCAGTGATGTACTAACTGGCCGAACTTTCGATAATGTTGCTACATACTGATGATTGGGTCAAGTATGGCTTTCATTTCAACATCGAAAAGACTTACATACTACGCAGTTTGCTGGGGGGTAGTAGTCAAAAGCCAGTAAGGTTTCACGAAGGCTTCCACACCGTTACACGAAGCAGCAGCTTCGTGAAACGGAACATTCGTGGAACACAGGAATGTTCCATGCCCGACTCTGTTGTGGAAGCACAGTGGATGTGCATTAAAGGAGTACTGACACGAATTTTCAGTATTTTCGGATTGTCGCTCCAAATAAAAGCACTGGTGTCGAGAACCCTAAAAAGATTGTTGTGGCGGCTGGGAATAAACATAATATACGTTTAATAGCGCTCCCTGAAAAAACACTTTCGGTTTCGATATCGAGGAGGCGGCTTCTCAGTGACGTGTCATGGCAGTGTGACGTAACGGGGAGACAGTAATTCTCAACGTACTAGCGGCAGACCTGTCTTCTGCTCGTGGTGCACGTAATCAACGATGATTTAATTGGCGTCCAGTAACCCCAACAGTGATTTCTACAATTTAGGCTGCGTGTAGGACGTAGAGTTCGCAATCTTAGTGGAACTGTGTTGAGTCGTTGCGATAATGTCCATTGCGGTGGGGCTAGCTTGCTGATGCTCAGCGACAAACACTTAAAAATCAAAGTGAAATATTTGATACGTGTTGCCTGACTCTTGTGTTTGGAGAGCGTTAACACTGCACACCAAGGAAACGAAAAACGCCCCTTTTACGATGTGCCAAAATCGTGTGAGTACTCCTTTAAACACGTGTGCATCGTGTGCGGGTATCGTGTATCGATACACACGCGTGTATCGTGTGTATCGTGTATCGATACACACGCATGTATCGTGTGTATCGTGTATCGATACACACGCGTGTATCGTGTGTATCGTGTATCAAACTGTTTTCATCAAAACAGTTTCATGAATAGGAGCAAGATATTCTTTATTGCACCATAGAGTTTATTGCTACTGCGAGTAAGTACGAGTTGGGTTGGTGACCGTAATCGGTAATTCTCCATTAAGTTTTTCGAACATATATACCAAGTGAACTATACCGATAGGCTTGTGGCGTTAACGGAACCATAAATAGGAAATCATTTTATTTACCACCGGTGCTGTGTATCATGTCATGAAACGTGTTTATATATCATGAATCGGCAGAACATCAAGGACAAACACATGTGTTAAGGTACGAAGAACTTTAAAGCATCCCGAGAAGTGCCACCCCTTAGGGCGACACCGGGGGCCGTTTCCACGTGGGGACAGTTAGACCTAACCTAACCGCCGCATCGCAGGCTCTCTGGACAGCCCAGAGTTGATGTTCATAGTCCGAGCTCTTGAGAACCCAGCTCCATTTTTGGTTTGTGAGGTCCTTGTCCCGACGAAACGAGGGACATCGCCACAGCATGTGCTCTAGATCGCACGTCTCCCCGCAGCGAGGGCACTGTGAGCTAAAGTCACTTGGGAATAGGCAGTGCATGAAAACGAGATTAGGATAGGTATTAGTCTGGAGCATCCTAAGGATCTGTTGAGTGTGTGAATTGAGTGAAAGCTCAACAATTGATGGCATAGTTATTTTTCTGCAATAAATTTGTTCTGGACGCGACTCTTCAGCCTAACTATTTTGGACGATGATAATTTTCGATGTATTCAAGCAAGAGTTCAGACTTGTAAGCTCCATTACAATCGGAACCGGCAGGCTCAGAAAGAAACATCATAATAATAATAATAATAATAATAATAATAATAATAATAATAATAATAATAATAATAATAATAATAATAATAATAATCAATCAAACGTATATTTAATGTGCCCAGGAACAACCGTAAGGTCCTTGCACTATCGCACGAAAAAAAAAAACAATGGCCAACATTCATATTAAATATCAGGGATAAAAAACATTATAAAATTGCACATATATAACTATGCGCAGGCAGAAAAAAATGTCAACAGTGTACGAAGCTATGTAAGTACAGTGCAAAGCTCGGTGCAGAACAACGACTGGGAGCTGTGAAAACCATGAGCTCTAAAAAGTAAGCATTGTAAAGACGTTGTATCCTACAAATGGTCGAATGTTCACAGAGGCAGGCGGTTACATGAAAAGGTCTATTCTCTCTGGTCAGCTTACGTGGAATTCGGAAATTAAGGCAGTTGAGCAGTACAGGGTAGGATATGATACCATGCACAAGCTTGTAAAGAAATAATAGATCAGCGCGATTTCGTCGGCAGCAAAGTGATGGCAATGATAATAATCCAGCAGCGTTAGAACGAGATCCAGAGTCATTTCTAGCGAAACGATGGTTGTAAATGCTTAGGAATTTTTTGTAGACTCGCTCAATGGCGTTGCTGCTGGAATTAGGAATGCCATTCCAGATCACAGATGCATACTCTAGTTGAGGAAGACATAGCGCAGTGTACAATTTTCGGAAGGGCACAGGAGAGCGGAATTCTCTAGACATTCTGCAAACACAGCCTAGGGTGCGAAGTCCCCGCAAAGCAACACGCTTAGCGTAAGCAGAAAAGTGTATGGTGCTATCAAAAAGAACACCTAGATCATTGATCTCACATACCTTACACAACGACACAGAATTGACAGAATATAAAAATGGCACACTAGATGTTTTTCGAGTGAAACTCGTTACCTTGGTTTTTGAAATATTTAGGGAGAGGTTATTGCTCCTTCACCATTCAGAAAAAGAACACAAATCAGATTGCAGCAAGCGACAATCGATAACTGAATGAATTTCCTTAAATATCTTTATGTCATCGGCATACAAAAGGAAAGAAGAATTCCGAATGACAGAAGAAACATCATCAACATAAATTAAAAAGAGGAGTGGGCCCAGTATCGACCCTTGAGGAACCCCACTAGTAGCTTTATACAAAGAGGACGTTTGGCCATTAACGGCAACGTAACATAATCTATCAAGAAGGTAGCTATGGAGGAGATTCACAATTGAAGAATCAACATCAAAGTGTGCAAGTTTATCCACAAGCAGCGAATGGCTGACAACATCAAAAGCTTTGCTAAGGTCACAGTAAATAGCGTCAACCTGTCCTCTCTGCGAAATAGGCGTGGAGACTTGCATCATGAAACTGGCAAGATTAGTGACAGTTGAGCGGCCAGCGAGAAACCCATGCTGATTCACAATCAATGAATTTTTTACGTCAAAAGAGAATATTTTGTGAAGAGCAAGCTCAAAGATTTTGGATGCGGCACAAAGAAGGGAAATAGGGCGGTAGTTCGAGACGTCACTTTTACAGCCAGACTTAAACACTGGGAAAACACGAGCAGTTTTCCACATGCTAGGAAACGTTGAAGCATGCAGACACTTATTAAATATGGTAGTCAATACAGGTACAAGTATACTGCCATAGGCTTTTAGTATGGCAGAGGGGATGCCATCTGGGCCAGCTGAAAAGGATGGTTTCAAGCGCTTAATGCATTCTGAAATGGAATCTTCATCTAGCGACACAGCATCAGCTGTGCCAACTGCCTTAACCTGTCGACCGTTACTAGCTACAGAGGCTGGAGACTTATAGACAGATGAAAAATGCATGGCAAAACAGTCAGCAACGGCTTGAACTTCTACTCCATTTGGGTCCAGTATCCTGAAGGACTCGCCACTTTTGCTCGACCGTTTGCGCACATACTTCCAAAAATCAGCCGGCCTGTCAGACGCGCTTTTTTGTAAAAATGAAATATATAGACTATGATCCCGTTTATAAAGGCGTTTACAAAGAGTACGAAAACGGCAGAATTCTTCCTTCAAATGAGTTGATGCAGAACGTTTATACTTCCTGTGTGCACGATCTTTATGTTTCAGTGCACTTGTAAGTTCTGAAGAGAACCAGGAGGGATATTTACAATGATGAGGTGTATACTGGGGAATGAACTTGCGCATGCTGGTCAAGATAAGCTCCGTAAACTGATCGACTTGATAATAATAATAATAATAATAATAATAATAATAATAATAATAATAATAATAATAATAATAATAGTAATAATAATAATAATAATAATCAATCAAACAAACGTTTATTTAATGTGCCCAGGAACAACCGTAATGTCTTTGTACTGGCGCAGGAAAAAAAAAAAACAAAAAAAGAAAGGCCAACATTCATAATAAAATATGAGGGATAAAAAACATTATGAAATTGCACATATACAACTATTCGCAGGCAGAAAAAAAATGTCAACAGTGTACGAGGCTATATAAGCACAGTGCTAAGCTCGGAGCAGAACAACGACTGGAAGCTGTGAAAACCATCGAGCTCTAAAAAGTAAGCATTGTAAAGATGTTGTATCCTACCAATGGTCGAATGTTCACAGAGGCAGGCGGTTACATGAAAAGGTCTATTCTCTCTGGTCAGCTTACGTGGAATTCGGAAATTAAGACAGTTGAGCAGTACAGGGTAGGATATGATGCCATGCACAAGCTCGCAAAGAAATAACAGATCAGCGCGATTTCGTCGACAGCAAAGTGATGGCAAAGATAATAATCCAGCAGCGTTGAAACGAGATCCAGAGTCATTTCTTGCGAAACGATGGCTGTAAATGCTTAGGAATTTTTTCTGGACTCGCTCAATGGCGTTGCTGCTGGAATTATAAATGCCATTCCAGATCACAGATGCATACTCAAGTTGAGGAAGACATAGCGCGGTGTACAATTTTCGGAAGGGCATAGGAGAACGGAATTCTCTAGACATTCTGCAAACACAGCCTAGGGTGTAAAGACCCCGCAAAGCAACACGCTTAGTGTGAACAGAAGAGTGTAAAGTGCTATCAAAAAGAACACCTAGATCATTGATCTGACATACCTCACACAACGACACAGAATTGACAGAATATAAAAATGGCACACTATAGTCCGACGTCATTAGGACATTTCACGATGCAGATGTTCGTTTCGGTTTTGTCACATCGTTTTCTGGTTGTTCAAAATTATTTAGGAGTCTCTAAATAATGTGAACCGCCCTAATCGTTGCAGGACTGTCAATATCGTTTCAAAACAATATTCTAACATGGTGGAAAATGCGCCGGAGATCCGCTTTATATAAAGCCTAAAGCGGTGTCCTAAAAACCGCGCGACCGATTGATCTGTGTTTCATTTTAATTGTATCTAAGTAATTATTCGGTATAAAACAATTTAGTTTGCTGTGGACAGCGTCTAAAGCACTGCCCAGCAGCAAGCATGTTGAAGGAGTGAATGGTGCAATCCGTGCAAACAGATATATTAGCAATAGAACACACATTTTGTACTTTTTATCATCCAACAAAGCTGCAACTCCATTTATGAAGATATCCTTCAGTTGGTTGTATGATCGTTTATAGTTTATTCCATGCCCATATGAATCAGTCATATCTTCTTAAAACCAATGAATGACATAATGGAATACGCAACACTTTGCGCTATTAGTATGTTTCCTTCCACCTTTGTCTTCACTAAAGCCAGTCTATTAAGACAAAACCCTCAAGTGCCTATGTTGCTTCCCTGTTAGCGAGATTTGCGCGAGACCTTTCGAGAGCTTGAAGTCTCAAAAAGTCTCGCGCACGTCTCGCAATGTCTAGAAAAAAAAAAGAAACCTGGGCTTGCCCGAACAATGACGTAACATCATTGCGTCATCGTGACGTCACAGATCGCCTTAAGGTGCGACGACGTATATCGTTGCTTGGTCAAAGGCGGATGGATCACTGAGGCAGCGAAAAACCACAGTATGTGCAGAACGCTTTCGAGAAGTGGGGCGGGGGGGGGGGGGCGAAGAGGCGGATCAACAAAGTCGACTAAGAACATGAAAACGGCATTCGCCTTCCACTCTTCTTAGGGAAACGCATAAGGGGGCGTATGACTTTTTCTCGTGCTGTATTTAATTTAGGTCTATGTAAATTATGTATGCATGCGATAAAATTGTACGTTATTTCCTTTTACTGAAATTTAGGTTACTCTGTTTCCACCGTGTATTTTTTTTTCAAGGCTGCCGAATGAAACGTGTGGAGGAAGAGGAGGAAAAAAGTTACACCATCTCCCGCTAAAGGGGACCATGAGGCGATGCGAAGCCGGAGCACTTGCACGAGCGCGTTCCGTTGGCGTTCGTTGGGCATGCTACCGACCTCGCGTCGTGGAACGCGAAGGGGGACGCTACGCGCGTCGTATCTTCCATCTAGCCTGGCCGTTAATTCTCACAGGGCGAGCGGGGAACGCGGTCGACAGGCGGGCGAGAGGGGGGCAGCGTAGGAGAGGAGAGAGAAGGGGAGGGAACGCGCATGCGCTCGAGCTCATCGCGGCGTTGCGCAGGAGAGAATTTCGGCATGTCTAGCCCGCGTTTCAGAGGAAGAGTGGAAAGGGGGGTATGGGGTATGGGAGAGGGGGAGGGGAGAGAGAAAGTGGAGAGGGAATGTGGAGAGGGGAAGTGGAAAGGGAAAGTGGGAGGGAACGTGGAGAGGGAAAGTGGAGAGGGGAAGGGGAGAGGGAAAGTGGAGATGGTGAGTGGAGAGGAGGTGTGTGGAGAGGGTATGCGCATGCGCAGTAAAGGTGGTCACGCCGCACACCACCACCACCACCACCGCCGGATTGAGCTCGACCTTAAGATACTTCGCATCTAATAAACGTTAATTGTGCGAAACGGTATCGCGGTGCTAGTCCCGCTTCAACCCCAGCCGGGAGATCTCCTCATTCCAGGAACCCTCTAAGCTTCGCTGCCTACTTAACCCTGGCGACGAAACGTCGTTGTTGGTCCAGGTCCTCTGAGATTTGTCGCGTGGTAGGTGCCGCAGGGGCACGGGCACGCAGAGACTGAGACGCAGAGACGCTGCCGGCCGTAGCATGTTCGTGTAACACCATCACTACGGTCCCTGGCTGCTGGGGATAGTTGCAAAGGCTGCCCTTGGGGGACCGCAGGTTCCACGCTGTTGGCAGGCTGAGGTTCCTGAAGTGGAACTTGCTGCGGTGGCGATGGTTGCTGTGCCGCTGTCGGCAGCGATTCCCCACCGGAGGCAGAAGGCACGAAAGGCACTAGGTGACGGCGGTTACGCTGTAGAACACCACCTCGGTCTGTTTCAACCACGTAGCTTCTTGGCCTTTGCCCCGGGCCGAGGACCGTAGCTTGCACTTGATCAGGGCGCAGCCACACACGCTGACCCGTTTGGAGAGGTGGCAGGTCTCGAGCTCCGTGATGCCTATTGTAGTCGTCGGTCTACTTACGCTTGTAGGCCGCATCCTTGGCGACATCTTTCTTAGGCGGCCAGTTGGGAACGTAGCTGGTAGTTTTGCTTCGGGACTCGGGTACTCAGCTGACGTCCCATCAACAGCTGGGCTGGACTGAAGCCGTCGACTCCTGGAGTATCCCGATAACTGAGAAGAGCGAGGTGAGGGTCTTTAGACTTGTGGAACAGGTCCTTGACTGTCCGTACCATCCTCTCTGCCTCTCTGTTTCACTGGGCTTACTGTGGGCTACTGGTCGCATGGTTGAAGCCATAAGACGCTGCAAATGCCGCAAACTCTTGCGACGAGAATGGTGGGCCGTTGTCCGACCGGACGTCTTGCGGGATTCCGTGGCGTGCGAAGATGCTTCTGAGAGCATCGATGACTGCCCGAGCTGTAGTGCTTCTCAGCGTCACCACCTCGGGGAACCTCGAGTAGTAGTCCACCACCACGAGGAACGTCTGGCTATTGAGATGGAACAAATCCATTCCGAGAAATTCCCAGGGACGTCCAGGTAGAGCTGTGGAGACTAGGGGTTGTGCAACGTTCACCCGGGTGGAAGCGCACTGTTCGCAGTTGGTGACGAGAGAGGCGATGTCTGCTGAGATACCCGGCCACCAAACCGACTCCCGAGCTAGGGCTTTGGTCCTGTTGATGCCCTGATGGCCTTCGCGCAACAGCATCAAAACCGCTGGCCGAAGAGACGATGAGATGACAATCCGGGGGCCTTTCAGCAGGATACCGTCGCAGACAGAGAGCTCGTCTGCCACGGAGGCGTACTTCGACACATGCAGAGGTAGCTTGGTCTTTCTTGGCCAACCTTGCTGGCAGAAGGGCATGAGGACCTTGCACTCTCCATCGGATTCTTGTGCCTGTTGTACATCTTCGGGGCTGAGTGGCAAGACTTCCGAAATGCAGCCGACTACCTGTGCAGCGAAGAGTTCCACCGTGTCTACAGGAGTGGATGCCTTGTGGGTGATACGTGATAAGGTATCTGCTGTTGCTAGCAGTTTTCCTGGCACGTGCAGCATGGGAAACTGGAACTGCATTGTCTTGAGCCGTAGTCTCTGAATACGAGGCGGCAAAATATCCAGTTCCATCTTGCCTAGAAGTGAGACGAGAGGCAGGTGGTCGGTCTCGACGTCGAAGGTGATGCCACGGACAAACTCGTTGAACATCTGGATAGCCCACGTCGTTGCGAAAGCTTCTTTTTTGGTCTGGCTGTAACGCTGTTCCGTACGCGTCATTGACCTCGAAGCGAATGCGACTGGGCGACGCTCTCCCGAGTGTTGAGTCTGCAGCAATACTGCGCCGAGTCCGAAAGAGCTTGCATCTGCAGGCACTGTCGTGGCATACGACGGGTGGTACTTGGCCATGCACCTGTCTGACGTCAAGATTTCTTTGACCTTCTTGAATGCTGCCTCTGGCTCATGCTGCCACACCCAGCTCGCAGGCTTGTTCAGCAAGGCTCTGATGGGTGCTGTGACGTCCGAGATGTGTGGCAGGAATCTGGCGAGATGATTCACCATTTCAAGCACTCGTCTAACGCCGGCGACGTGTGTGGGAGCTTCCATAGCTTTGACCTCTTCAACCTTGCTTGGATCCGGCCTAATACCCTTAGCTGAGACAACAACTCCGAGGAAGGAGACCTCAGACACCCCAAAGCGACACTTGTCCTCGTTCAATGTGATGCCTGCTTTTGCAAGGCGAGATAGCACCTGACTCAGTCTGGTGTCATGCTCCTGGCGGGTGCGTCTAAAAACCAGAATGTCATCTATCATGTTGGCGACCCCTTCTTGGCCCTCCAGGATTCTTGCCATCTGTTTCTGGAAGTACTCGGGAGCGGAGGTGATGCCAAAGGGGAGCCGGCAAAAGCAGTATCGGCCATATGGGGTAATTAATGTCGTCAGCTCTTGGGAATCGGCAGAAAGCTTCACCTGGTCGAAGCTTGAGGTTGCATCAAGCCTTGAAAACACTGTTGCGTCACCGAGGAGGCCAAGGACTTGCTGAACCGTTGGCAAAATATAGCGTTCGCGGAGCACGATTTTGTTAAGTTGAGTCAAGTCGACGCATAGCCGGTAGGAACCATTGTCGTTCCTGACGACAACGAGACCAGAGCACCATGAAGTCGGCTTGTCGATCCTGCGGATCACGGCCGCGCTTTCCAATTTGTCCAGCTCGCGGCGGACGACTTCAAGCAGCGGGATGGGGATACTGCGGGGGACGCTCAGCGAGAAGGGCACGGCATCGGGTTTCAGCCGAATAACGTACTCGTCTTTGAGAGTGCCCAATCCTTTGAAGAGCTCGGCGTGCAGCGTTGCTTTTGGAGTCTTGAGTTCGTCAAGCAATTTCACAACTTTCAGAGCTTGGAGCGCTGGCAGTCCTAAAAGAGGCAGAGTGAATGACTGGATTACGTATAGGCGCTGGCACCTTGTTTTTCCTTGCCACCGCCCTTATGAAAATGTGAGACGAGTTCAAAAAGAAAGTCTAATGACTTCTGACATTTCAGTCATTTGACGCTCTAATGTGTCCCTTTAGAATTTTGTAATGTATTTGAAATGCCATTCAAAAACATATTGGCCGATCATTCTGATGCGTATTAACATGTGATAGTCTGATGCGGATTAACATGTGATAGTCCGATGCCTATTAACATGTGATAGTGTAGTGAGCATGAAACGACCTTTGACATCAACACTCATTTGATTCTCTAATGTATTTCTTCAGAATTGTTTTAATGTACTCATAATGTCATTCAAAAACATATTGGCCACTGTCATTCTAATGTGTCCTTATGAGTGACTTTCTTGTGAGTATGAAACATCCTGTTTGCAATGACCCTCGGCCAAGCTTGTGCTTCGTGGCCAATGACATTCATAACATTCCTGAAACAGAACTATTACAGTGCATGATAAGATTTATGATATGTCCGGATGATAGTACGGAATCGCATATTAGTTGTGCCTGACAATGTGTTTGCTGGTTGATACACATGCAGCCAAGCATCATACAAAAGTGCATGTATGCACCTTCTACGACACTTGTGCTGTACAAAGACATTTCTCAACAAAAGAAAATGGATGAAAACATTTATTGACTGGGAAACATGCAGAGGTTAAATGAAAGAAAAATATGGTGTACACCTGTCATATCTTCGTTTCGTTTAATCTGTCTACTTAACATTGATGACAGATTGCTTTTGATGCGCAGGGTCCTTGTAGGGAATCCATGTATGTGTATCCATGCATGTGTATCCTGCACGAAAGATCGCAGTAAATATATAAGAGTTGCAAAGAAAACTTTATCCAACACATCGTGCACCTTAGAACACTTAGATGTACTGCCAAGGCCCCGTGCAGGTAGTTGACAAAAAGCACTTTTGTGAAGTTAGAGTTAGTCAAAATTGCATCTTATATCGCATTTCCAATAGAAACTTTCAGCAAGTCCTGTAAGAAAACAGGAAAACAACACAGAAGGTCAAGTCCAGCATCAAGTATACATTAATGGAGTTACGTCTAGGGTCTTGTTTCTTTGATCTTAGAATTCCCTCAAAAAAGTTGCAATAGGTTCATGAGCAGGCGCAACATGTCGAAGCTCTTTGTAAAGATTGAAACAAATGCCTACCATAAATATAAGCTCGACCAGGCTCACAGGTAGAACGCTCCCATCTTCGTCTGCAAGCTGTCGTCTGCTTCAGTTCCACGAACAGGTGAGATCACCGGGTACATATGTTAAGGATACCAGAAAACATTCATGAGTTGGCGCACCACACAGACCTTACAGCTCACACACAATACATACAATGTATTCAGGCAAGTCTATGTTTATATACCAGCAAGGGCCTTGAATGATGGACTCAGACTGCGCTATAAGAACAAGTATAACCTGAGCAACGGCTCATGGCAGACAACTGTAATGGTGCCATTGCAAGCCGAACTTTCAGAAACTTATGTACTTAGTAAACACTATGTGGTTGGAGAACGCAGATTACGATATAGGTCATTTAAATGACGAAAATTACATCAGCTCTGCTACACAATATAAAATGCATAAATTGATAAGAGTATGTGTGGCCCATGTGCACACTCCATAATGCCGAGCTTTACATATTGTATTATATGATGAATTTGAGCCGTTTAGGAAAGTAATTCTAGTCGTGTTAAAGCCAATCAATGCCTGGAATATCGGTTTGAATTTGTAGTGCTGCAAGCCATAAAAAAAAACCGTTAACCACTTTTGTCAGCCTTCTCTAAACTTCTGCACACATAGTTACATATGAGAATTTAGATTTGTTTCCCATAATAATTACTTCATAAAATTAAAGTAGCACTCTCACAATGAATGCTACGTCTTAGTCGCACAACCTGCAAATAAGAGCGCTTTTTCAGTTTCATGCTGCCTTAAGAAAAGCTCACAAAAGAAACATGAACTTTAGATAAGCACATAATTGAGGTGTGCTTTTGCCACCCCAGCACAGTGGATAAAAAGCTCTTGGAACAGTGCTGCTTAACCATTACAACAACTTCTGTTAATATAAACCAGTATGCTTCAGGAAACAATATAACGACGGGAAAAATATTTCACATCATTTTTCTCAAACACAAATATTGCAACAAAGGGCACTTTGCCAAACGCAACTGGCATATTTGTCTAGAATTAATAATTATATACATCTTGTGATCTTTCAAATTACTGTACACATGGTGTTAGTACCAGAATATAACGTAATTCACTGACTTGTATTATCTTCAAGTGGGTTCACCCAACGCAAGTTTGTTTCTCGTAGCAACGACCTTGCACAGTCAGATTAAAATCCTAACCATAGTGCAACTAACTTCTAACAAAAACAAGCGCGGTGCAGTAGTCGCGGAGAAAGCCACAAACACACGCCACTGAAGAGCACCGCGCGCGCATGTGCAGCCGCAGCATGTTTTTATATCTTCCTCCCCGCGTACTACATGCCAATTATTACTGAAGTTTCCTGAAAAGTTACTTCATTTGTACCTGCATCATGAGAAGGCTAGGCGATGAACGTTATGTTTAAAGCAGTTCTATTTCCGAAGTGATAAGCCATCGTACAAGTAGCTTCAGGCGATGATCTCGTGCAGTATACAGCTGTAGTCGATTTCAATAACTTTCGACGACGCTAATAAGTTTATTTACAGAATCACAACTCGGATACAAAAAATCTTGCAAATTATTCTTCCTTCGGTTTACGATCGCTTCTGAGCGGCGGAATGCCAAGAGCGGGCCACTTTCTCTCTCTCCTCGGTCGCGACCCGTCCCCTCTCCGGGAAAGAGCCATGCTCTCAGTCCTTCCCTCCTACCTCACCTCCCCCCTCCGGTCCCCTACGCCCAAAAGGGCGAGTGTTGCCCTCCCTGCGACACATACATCGCGCAGGCGTCCCCAAGGTCAACCAGTTCCCGAGTAGAGAAGCAGCAGCGGGAAGCGGGCGGGCCGAGCGACAGGCATTCTTGGAATCGAAAAACAGCCAAGGAAGAAGAGCGCCATGACAAGAAACGCTTGCGTTACAGAAGCGAGCGGAGTATCGCGCAAAGCAACGCGCCTTCATCCACCCGTTGCAGTTGTAGGTAGTGAACGCACATGGTGAGTGCTTCATACAACCGTATAAAGTGCACAGAAAGCATTGAGCATAGCGTAAAACATACCTGTCTATCATCCTTCCTCTGGCCATCATCCCCGCGGAGTGAACACACCGCCCAGACGATCACACTCGGTTCCTGCGTAAAAGACGTCATGTAATGAAGTAACCTAGCTGTGTAATTCAGAAATATTCTAGAACTTACCAAAATCAGGCATCCACTGTGCACTCTTCAGCTTTACAGTCCACAATGTACCGTACACTCGGCGACAGTCTTGTCAAAAGGCTGCTGTACGTCCGCACTCGCCTTCAGTCACGAGACTAGGACCTAGATCGTCTTGGAAGGTACACTTGACATTGAATCAAGTAACCAACGTGCATAATCGATAAACGTGGTAACGAAGCATTGCAGAACACAGCATGGCACACACACACACAAACCGCGCGCATCGTGCACCCGTCAAACAACTAAAGCGCCCCCAAGGACAACTTTTCTTGGCAATGAAGGGAAGGCTACGGGGGCGGAGCTACTGCACATGTACTGCTCCGCGAAATAGTCCGATTCGGCGCGCGTTTCGAATTTAGTTTTGGTTTGTGAACCTTCCGTACCTCATGTGACGGCCATTTCATTGTTCGAGCGGCCGTCTCAGGCTTATACAGACATTTGCTAGTGAAATTCGTCAGAAGCTCCCTAGGCGAGTCGTCGGGAAAGGTGGAGGGTGACGAGCGCTCACTTGAAGACGAAGGCGCTATTTTGACTGTGAGGTGCACGTAAAAGGTGCGACGTTTTCACAAGTGCAAAAACGCGAAATGACGCTGCATAAATCAAAACAAATATAAATATCTCCTTGGTGCGCGCTGACCCTCTCTTCAAACAGCGCTTCGTAGAAAATAAAGCAATGTTGTTGTTTTTATTTGTCACTGTACATAAAAAAAGTGTATTTATGGCTTTTTTTAACCCGTGTGTGCATGTTGGGAATGTGTTATGGCTGTTCGATTTTGTTATACAACTATACATTTTGTTTTGTCAAAAGAAACGCTTTTTTGTTTCAAGTTACTGCCCTCTCCCGTGGATAGAAAGAGGTAGGGATTATGATAGGAGGAGGGAATGGGTAGGGTGTGATAGGCGACACCCAACGTTGCACACAGAGGAGGTGAATGGGACAAGGAAGGAGTGAAGGGAGAGGGGAGTTGACGCCGTGGAGAACGGAAGAGAGTCGCGTGGAGACGACATTACGAGGAGGCGGGGCGGGAGAAGGATGTACGCGACGTTGGGCCAAATCGAACTTTGGTTGTTGGCTGCTTCTCACCAGCGTTGCAACAGCGAGCAGAGATAGAGACAGTAGTTTGAGGTTGGGAAAAACGCTTGTCCGCGTATCTTTGCAACCAGCAACATTCTGTTTTGGACATATATGTAAGTGCACCATGCATAAGAACAGTCCCTAATTTTTATCACAACAATAACGAACTTTTTTTCTGTACGTCACCCATTGTCCACAGTTCCAATTCTTCTCCGCCCCCCAAAATCCTTCGCGACGCCGTGCGGGTAATCCCCACTCTCCTCCGTTAATTTCTACTGGACAAATGGGCAACACGGGCCCCTGAGCGAGTGTTCGCAGTGTCACTTGATCATATCTGTTCATATTTGCATATGTGATCGACTCATGCCTTTTAAAAATAAGGAAATGCTTACTTCTATTATACGGCAGGTAATATAATGAACATTGCTGCGGTCGTCAGCAATTCTTCGATCGCCGGTGCATGGGCGATATATGTAAAATATTTACGCATTCTACTGAAACACGATATTTGTGTACATTGCAACACAAATTGTTTATTGCTTGTAGTCTCTGAAAGACGAACTTGTCTATTGTGATAAACTGATTTTACGGTGGCGATTAAGGCTATTTAACTTCTTTGTTGTGATGCGCGTTTTGACATTAGGAACGGCAACTGAAAGTCTGAACACTTCAGTCACCAGAAATTAAAGTGCACATGGTCATTTGACTCTCCGATGTACACTTAATGTTAAACGACATTAGGCTTTGCGTGTCTAATGTCTGTCTAGTGACTCATTAGGAGCGCACCTAGTCGACACTAGACACTCAAGACTCATTTTCACAAGGGCGAAGTCGTGCCAGATACGAGCCTAGCACGCGAAGTGGCTGTCCTCCAGGGCCCGTGAGCAGACTGTCGACTTGGTCGAGCTTGGCAGGCAGCGTAGGGAAGTCGCTGGGTACAGCAGATACTTCGGCGCCGGAGTCGACTTTGAACTGCGCTGTGTAGTTGTCAACTGTCATGTTGACGAACTTTGCCACGGTGGGCGTGCCGACGGCATGCAGGTGAACGGAGCCGAGCTTGTTCTGCTGGTGCTTCCGGGAGCGGCATACTTCAGCAAAGTGACATTTCTTTGATAAACAAAGTCACTTCGATTCAAGTTATCAAGGTAGATTATATATAAAGAAGGCTATCTCCTTCTTTATATATAATCTGGGTGAATTCCCATCCCAAATTCATGGCGCAAGTCGGTGGATGACAATTTGTACCTCCAATGCACCTTCCTTTTTCAATGTGATGTGATCTGCTTTCGTCTGGATGAGCTGAATTGGCGCCGTATCAGAAACACCCGGGTTCTGGGTTCTAATGCAGGGCCTAGACGAAGTTTTCGTTATGGCAGAAGCTTTGCTTTTGAGAAATCTCTAAAAATTTCTTTTGTTACGTCGTGCTACGAACGCGTGAGGCTTTTCTTTTTCTTCCGCAAAGTTTTCCTCATCAAGCCGTATTCCGCTGATGTGATGTCCTAATTTAAACGGCACTTTTGTTCAGAGTTGTTCTCACTGCTTTCGTTCTTTCCATCTGGTTATTCAAACGGCTATGCGGTTAGATTTCTCATGCGCATTTTCCAAAACTCATGGCGGTCACAAAATTTATAGAACAAGCCTATGCTTTCAGCAGTGCCCCATTTTAATCACGCAGTACAAATTACCATTTCACTTCAAGAAATAAAATTCTTATGAATTACTTTTACTTCATATGCGTATTTACGGACACTATACAAATCTTCATGCACACACAGGAAAGCCTTAGATGTGATAAGTAATATCGTTTTTTAATCTGCCATTTGTACTAAATGGAACGTTTTAAACGCGAAGCATTTCTTAGCGAACCTTGGGCACTTTGAGCTTTTCTATTTACGTATCTATCTATCTAGCCGCCTACGTCTGGGTGCTCTCATGATCGCTTCCTTAACTTGATGTACACCAAAATTGGCGTGGGAGGGTAGGAGGATTTGACAAATATGACTGTTGGGTCAAGACATGAATAACGTGAAAATTCTGTCGCGTACGTCGTCAAACCCTTTCCTCCAGACACGTGTGGCACATACCCGTTTAACACGGGCAGCGGTGTACGGGTATGCGCCACAGGTGATTGACAGTTTATATCTACCCAGGAACGGCGAGTAGATTGGTAACTTAAATACGAGAGCGTTAAGAAAAACCGACATCGGCAGCGTTCACCCGACGAATGGAAACAATGAAAATTAGGATCCAAGCAGGAATCGAACCCAAGCATTCTGCGTGGCAATCAAGTATTCTACTACAGAGCCACGCCACTTCAATAAACTGGTTTGGAAAAACGGCATACGCAGGCGTAATGTTGGTGCTACGTCACTCGTGCTTACGGTGCTGGCTATCTAATTTCGCAAGAAAGCAATAAACACTACATGATACTCCTACGATGTGTACTCCTGCGATACAGGCGTCATATCAGATTAACGTCTGTGGTTCCAGTGCTGGCTCCGCTTTTATAGCAGTCTAATAAGCATTACATTTGTATTCCTACGATTCTGCAAGCTATATTAAAGCATTGCTCGAACCTGGAGGAATACATTACCGAAAGTTACGTATGGTATTCACGTCATCGCACCTTAAAGTGCACTTAGTGCACCAGAACGACGCAGTGTTCTCTTCATTCCTTACGAAGCTGGGCGATGGCCTCATGCTGACCAAGGATGATGCCACATTGACTGACAGCCGCTTTGTAGACTAGGCTACGTATAGGCCACATACGCCCAGGTAGTCTACGAATACGACAAGCGCCATCAACTGATGTTGGCCTACGTAGCGCTATCCAGGCCTACCAGCCTCGACGGCCTACACCTCACCAACGCGAAGGGTGACTTCAGCTTCCGACATGCCGCAGCTCTATCGACAGACAATTTGTCGACCAAATGACCGAGGCATCCACGATTTCCAACAGCTGTACTATACCTCATACTTCACCACAGATGGACCCCTCGTCACCGCGATCACGACCGGATCTAATAACAAGTCATGACCATCTGCTGGTGCTCACTTACCAGGGTGATGACCTTGTTCAAAAACTGTCAAGAACCTCTGCCACACATGCACACGGGTTCTCCAAACGTGCGTGTGTTCTCCATCATGAAGGACAAGTATAAGCACTACATATCAGGTTACCGCTTCTGGCATTGGTAATGCCATAGTCCTTCAATCATCATCATCATCATCATCAGCCTGTCTACGCCCACTGCAGGGCAAAGGCCTCTCCCATGTTCCGCCAATCAACCCGGTCCTGTGCTTTCTGTTGCCACGTTATACCTGCAAACTTCTTAATCTCATCTACCCACCTAATTTTCTGTCTTCCCCTCACGCGTTTGCCCTCTCTTGGAATCCAGTCAGTTACCCTTAATGACCACCGGTTATCCTGGCGACGTGCTACGTGGCCGGCCCATATCCATTTCTTCTTCTTAATTTCAACTATGATATCCTTAACCCCCGTTTGTTCCCTGACCCACTCTGCTCTCTTCCTGTCTCTTAAGGTTACACCTATCATTACAGTCCTTCAATACTTATCAGCTATTGAGGCACTATGGTAATACCCACGTTGCCGTTGGCAGCGTTACCCAAGTGTGAACAACTGGTTATATCACACATATGCTGCTCTTCAACATATATGTGTGCGCAAAAAATTTATACAAATCTTTATCGTCATTTTGTAACGTTTCGCTCAGTAAAAAAAATTACGGCACAGTCATCTTCCCGCCGCATGCTTCGCATAACATCGACTCCCACGGTACGTGGGATCTGCCGAATATTTTTTAAGTGCTGACGTACTATGAGCATATAGAGACAGTACAGACACAGAAGGCTTGCTGGCAGACAAATGTAATTTTCGTTTTTTAGAGAAGAAGCGTCAGGGCACGAACAAACCTTTTATTCGGGTAGGTTGGTGATTCACAATTCCTAAACGCGTGTACTAAATAATGCGTTTTCACCAGCTACCATCAAAAAACGTAATTTTTAGGAATAAGAAAAGGGACGGTGAGCTTGCACACTCGTAATTATCACAGTTCATCGTCGCGGGCACGATTTAAACTTCATAAAGCATCAGCTGCCAAGGCTAAAGCCAACCTTTTCTCCAGGGTAGGGCATCAAGAAGCAGGCAATATCCTTGAAGGTTGATAAAATTCTTTCCCGTAGCTCTTTCAGCTCCGTAGCTTGACTGTCTTTTACCTCTAGATGACTGTTGAGGAGCAGTTTCCCACCATCAAATCCATATGCCTTCTCTTTCGGCCAGCGCCAGTCACGAACCAGAAATAGAAGCTTCTGAAAGGGCCTTGCTTCAGTTTTCTGCAATGATACAAGTTTATGACTTGATTGTGCAGGATAGAAAAAGCAGTATTCGTTTAGGCAATACCTCCTTCGCGAGCCTGCCATACTCGGCGAAAAACTGGAGGTGTTGGAGATGATGATCTTCGATGTTGTTCAGGACGTTATAAATCTGCACAGAGCTGGTCATAATGGAGAGAGAGAATATCCTCATGCTCTCTTTCATTGTTGACACGCAATCGAAGGTCCCTTGGGTATCCATCAGCAATACCGCCACCTCCTCGGCCTTCGAGCTTTCCATCTGGAAAAGTACGTGTAAATACGCAACCTCTGTAGCTACTAAACAAGTGCCCCACCAGAAACACTTCGTTCCAAAGGAGGATGCCCGTTGTATGGCGGGTACTGCCTGAGCGCCACTCGAAGCCCTTGAGCGGAGCGTTGTTGCCTTCCATCCAATTCGGTCGACCGCCGTTCCTAAGGTAGCGAAGCAAAAAGCTCAGCAAGAAAGACTTTCTTTGCCGGTACACACCTGCCACAGATACTACGACGACTGGCCTGTCTTTCAAACGGTCAGCTAAGAGAAGACGCTCGAGCCCGCGTTCGTTAAACTCGATGCTGTCGCCATCCTTGACGCAGAGAACTTGCACTGCTTCTGCACTCATTGTATGACCTGCAGCAAACAATAAACTAATTGAAATCGTCATGTCATCACGTTGAAAAAACGTCATCTCATCTCGTCTCGCAATTTCTTAAATCCTTTTCCCCTATAGAATTTCATCACAAAAACTACAAAAAGAGATGACGAAGTGAAAAGTGAAAACAGGAAAGAAGAAGCAGAAAATAATTTACAGCTGAACGGAAGCCCAGTAATCAATGTGTTGCCTGGTCAGCAGTTCTCACACACATTTCAATTGTTTTTAATCTCGTCTGGAAGAAAATGTTCTAAAGTCTTCAGATTCTAAATGCAGCAAGTGAACAACATTTCTTTTGTCGCTCTTATGGTCTTTCAAATAAACAAAAGCTTTCACCCGTCGTTAATATACGATGAACATACCAAGCACACCTACGCTGTATGGGAGCGGGAACACCGATGACTGTAAGAAGTCAAGGAAGCCACAAATATCAGGCGGCCATTACGTTCGCAAATTATGCCCCGGCGTTCCAGGCTGTCAGCGCCCGCCCGATATGATAGAAGTTCCTAGTGTCACGAGGTTGTGACGAAGAAGAAAGCATATATTTAGGTTGATGAACATGACAATCTGCTCTCTGCTTTGGGCGAACGTATGCACAGAAAAATAATGCCACTAAGATTGATACAATATCTGCGAACACAGTCGTCGGACCTCCATAAAGTGATCAGCGGGTAAGCGCGTGGGCATTTGTACATGTGGAATGAAATATTTCACCGTTATCGTTGCTGTCCGCGTTAGTTCTAAAATAAACTCGACTGTTCGCTATGTGTGTGTTATGTTCGCAGAACAGTGTAAAATAACGGGCAAGGTTACCAGACAATGCGGCACGCCATGCGCATGCAGAGCAGTGGTTGCACATGAAACACGCTGAATATGCAAAATGCAAAAAAAAAAGAAACGCGTGGCGCTAACCTGCGGTACAAAGACCAATAGCTATTCGCGCACAGCGAAATAGAGCACGCAAATCTCGCTAGATGGGCTGGAAGAGGTCTAAATAAGCAACGGTACAAAATTATGTCGCAAGGTGTGCCCTTCAAGTGCTGGAATAATAAAATTTTTATTATAAAGGGCGGTGCCCTCTTTCCTCTGCGCATTGGATGTTGGACAGGCGACTGTTCCTACTACGTCGTTTGATGCTAGGTATACTATGGGGGACAACAGCTTACGGGAGAGCGGGAAGGTGAGCGCGTGCTTGGTGTGTAACATATAGCCGGTCTATGCCCCAGCCAGACGTCGACTGATGATATGCTGCTGGCACCAAAGAACACGATTATACAACTGCTCGAAATTACTGTCGGATGAGAACGACATCAAAACAACGCTCAACAGAGTTACTGAACTAATACGAGTTACCTTCGTTGCAGTTGGTAATACCACGTGTACTGCTCTGCAGAAGCAAATATCATTAACCCTTTGTTGGACAGCGGGACAGATCCGTCCCACTTTTTATTCCTAGTTTTCGGCGCTGAAGCTCTTTGAGAGAGCTCTTACTGAACATTTTCGTGGGCAGTGGCTATTGAATAGACTATAGAACTCCCGTTCTACACCTTGCTTTTGTTTATTGGTTGTTTTTTTCGCGCGCCTGCTTTTCTCTCCACTTTCCTTTCTATCTTTTTTTGCCTTTCCCATTCTCCTTAGTGTAGGGTAGCAAACCAGATGCTACTATTCTGGTTGAACTCCCTGCCTCTCTCTCATTTTATTATCTCTCTCTCGCGCGCGCTAGCACTTCGAAGCCACTAACTCCATCTTTTGAGCATACTAAAACATTATTTGGGCAGTTTCGGGACATTTCTGCTAGGTGGAGGTGCGCAACAAGTCAAGGAGCATTTCTTTTTTTGTGTCCGCGTTTGAGTTTTAGGGGCGAAGCTCCTTATAGCATCACCTGGTCGGTCGTCGCTCCATGCGGCGTGTCCCCGCCGTCGCGTCGCCCGTATCATTCAATAGATGGCGCTGTCCCATAAAGATGCATGCAAAGTGCAGTTGGGTGCCGATATACTAGATGGCGCTGTCCCATAGAGGTGTGTGCAATGTGTGTGCGAAAAAAGAAGAAAAAGAAAGAAAAAAAGGAAAAAAGAAAGAAAAAGAAAAAAAAGCAGCTGCAACCTTCACGCTAGATGGCGTGCAGTATTCAAAGCGGCGTATCGCTTTGATTACTGCTGGGCGAAACTACTGAACATTTCACGGTGTAACCATGATTGCTTCAGGAGCTTCGCCCAAGCTCTTCATCATTCACCCGTGGGTGTGCTGTAATTTTTTATGTGCTTTTGGGACTTAATTTAGGCGAAGACAAGGACGTCGGGTGAATAAAATTTTGTATTTCTTGCACTACAGTAACTACTTAAAACTATTAGCAGTTTTTTGTGACGATGAAGCACAAATAATACAACTGTACGTGCTTTACAAAAAGCAGTGTAATTTACGTGCTCCGTGTTAGGCTTAGCATGCATAGCGATAGGAAGGGGGCTGCTCGGTCCGTACTGATTGCATCGTTTTACGGCAGAGCTGTTCAGCTTGCCGTTTTGGGCTAGTTTGCGCTAAATTAGGTTATTTCGGACCCCGTCTGGTGACCAAAATTTCAGGTTGGCATCATGGCTACATTCTGGCTACTTTAGAACATATTAGATAACAATTTTTCTCATCATTTGCAGACAAAATACATTGTTTTCAATCTTTTCTGTCGTGTCAGCTGAGGCACGCGCGCGTCCACCCGCCAGCAGGCTGGTGCGCTCGTGGCTCCCCAAAGAAACGCGCGGCGCACCCAATACGGAGTGGCAAAGCTGCGTGCATATTGGTAAACCCGTGGCTGGCGCGCTATTCCCACAACCCGCCATCTATGCTGACGCTACAAGAAAGTTTTTAATTCTGATGCGCAGCGCGTGCTCTCGCGTGAAATTGAAAAATAAAAGAGATCTGCAACAAAATGAAGCTGGGCTGTTCATCTTCAACCAGATTTCGCTATATCTGAAGCTGGTTGGGTATTACGTAAACTACACTAACCAATCGTGGTCTGCGGCTTCAAGTAAAAAACTGCTTCAACGTTTAATGTTCCTACTGTCTCACTGGCTGGAATGTTCCAAGATTAGTGTGCATCCGGCAAGAACTATATTCTCCCTAGAACAGAAACAGGTTCACTGAACTTAATAATATTTGTTGATTTATCTGCAGATCTTTTGTTGCTTGAAGACCAAGCAAGAAGGAAAGAAATTGTGCTCTTATTTGTGTCACCTTGCTTATTGAAAATGGCATTATTCATTGATCAATAAAAAAAAATACTACTCATAATACCACTTCCGTTCTATATGGCTACAAATTTGGTGACGAAATCAAATGGCATGGGTACTTCGACTACTTTTGGCTTGAGTTCTGGCTCCTTTTCAAATTCACCCGACGGCAACCCTGCCGTCTGGCAACACCAGAAAACTATTAGCACCATGAACCGGCGCGCGCTTTGTTCGTCCTCTTCATCTTCTGCGTCGCTCCCAGAACACGTGCACCGATTCGTGCCGCGCTCCTTCAGAGCGCAGTCGTCGATTGCTGACACATGCACTAACAGCCCTATCTATCAATCCAGCTTCTACAATTAAGCGTGGTACTTCACACCCACTCCTACTTAAGATGGCGGTATCTTGAAGGCATGGATAACATTTGCATTTCTTGCAGTGCAGGGACAAGAATCCATCTGGCGTTGTCTTGTTCAGCTTATTGCTATGCTCAGGCAGCCTGTAGTTAATACACCTGCCCGTCTGGCCTGTACAACAATCCACGTATCTGCTAGTGTGCTGTTTTGCACATTTAGGTTTCGTCGCTCCATTTCGATTAGTTTTCCGGCACAGGCTACCTAGTTTGTTCGGCGCCGAAAAAACCACATTGATGTCTGCTCACTCTGCTAATTTCTTTAGGCTGTGAGAGAAGCAGTGAATGTATGGTACTGCAGCGATTTTCGAATCAACAACTCCGCCTTGCATCTTTACGCTACCAACAAACTGCTTAACACCATTTCACAAAAAAATTGTAAACTATCTCAAGTGGACGGCAGGACATTTGAGCCCCACTTTATGAAAGTGGCCTAAGGACAGTGGGACCATATGGGTTTAATTTCTTTCTCAGCAATATTTGCAATATTCTTCACATTTCTTTCTTAGCAATAAAACACTTCTCGACTATCAGATAAAACACTTGTCGACTTATTACAAGCTGAACTAATTTTTTTAGAAGTCACCAAATGTGCACATAATTTGAAATATTTACCATTGAAATTTTCTGGCGATATTGAAGTTCACAGCGATCGTAGCTAAGGAAACGCCAACGTCTATTACGTCATACAGAACTTCCCGTAACAATGAAGTGATGTACTTGAGTGAAGGCTCAGTGCGGCACTATCTCGGGTTTGAAACAGGCAGGCCGTCTCACTTGCACCCGGGGATCGCCTCATCTTTTCGTGTGGTGTCCGGCACTTATCTGTTTCGTTCGCGCTGTGTGCAAGTAAACCGCAATATCCACAATGTCTTTCTCCATGCAGCATAAAAGAACGGGGCAGCCTGCTCATGGCTGTAAAAACTAAAATGGAAGCCTTGATAAGGAAAGTGTACGGACAAGTACTTTGAATACCAGTCGATACACCCACGATACACTCACTTGGCAGTGGCGACGACGCCGGTATTCGTTGCTCTGATACTGAAGTCTTCTTTGCTGCAGATTGCCTCTGCGCAGCCGCAATTTCGCGCCACGTCAGCATCGGCCGAGGCTTAGTCATCTGACACGCTTCTCGGCACGCATCGACAACAGGTGGCGTGGCACTCATCGGCGGCGCTTGCTATCTGCAACGGAGGCCTGACGTCACCCTTGCTGAGGCTACAAAAGGAGCCTCGTTGTGCTTGCTGGTTTCACTTGGCAGTGGCGACGACGCCGGTATTCGTTGCTCTGATACTGAAGTCTTCTTTGCTGCAGATTGCCTCTGCGCAGCCGCAATTTCGCGCCACGTCAGCATCGGCCGAGGCTTAGTCATCTGACACGCTTCTCGGCACGCATCGACAACAGGTGGCGTGGCACTCATCGGCGGCGCTTGCTATCTGCAACGGAGGCCTGACGTCACCCTTGCTGAGGCTACAAAAGGAGCCTCGTTGTGCTTGCTGGTTTCACTTGGCAGTGGCGACGACGCCGGTATTCGTTGCTCTGATACTGAAGTCTTCTTTGCTGCAGGTTAGTCCTGGGCATCTTTTGCAATTTTTACATTTGTTTTATTTTTCGTCGCTGCTGCCAAGTGAGTGCATCATCTTGTAACAATGTCAAAGGAACTTGCTCGAGTGAAAGACGAAATCTTTCAGAAATTAAAGGATGAACTCAAGTTAGAAATGAAATCGTCACGCGAAGTGTATGAAAGGGACCTGCGTAATGAAATTCGTGATCTGAAAAATGAGCAGCGGAACATGACAGAGAGCATCGAATTTGCGCACAGAGAAATTGACGATTTGAAAAAGAGACTTGACACTGAAATTGCAAGAAATACGCAGCTTTTGAAGGACAACCAGGAAGTCAATGCAAAGTGCGCTTCCCTGGAGCGAAAGAATGGCGAACTCGAGAACCAGATTGTTCATCTTGAGCAATATTCTCGAAATGCCAATCTCGAAATTCAGGGAGTCGTTAAGACTGAAAATGAGAGCATTATAGCCATTTTGTCAACTATCGGAAATGCTATTGATGAACCGATCAGCGAGTGTGACATCGAGGCTTGTCATCGCGTCCCCACACGTAATCCGGATAAAACTAACATCATTGTGCAATTCAAGTCCCGGTCTAAGCGCGACAGGACACTAAGGAAAGCAAGGAAAGCCCGGCTCACTAACAATAGCCTAGGACTTAATCATTCAAGTGCTATCTATATAAACGAACATCTTTGTCCTACACTAAAGAGGCTTCTCAGTATGGCTATCAGGCGTAAGAAAGATTGCCAGTGGAGATCCGTCTGGACCCACAATGGAAAGATTTTTGCCAGGCAGTCAGATACTTCTAACGCAATAGCCATCACTTGTGAAGACGACCTCACTAAGATACAATCGGTGTAGTTTTTATTTATTTTTTTTTTGTGTGTACAGTTCCATCTTTCAAAATGCACTATCACGATTTTGCATTGCCCCATGAAATTCTTCCGTATTCTGCTGCGCACAGTTCTGTTTTGCATATCAACGCACGCTCTGCCCTTTCTAAGTATGATAAGATTTCTTATTTCCTAGACCAATTTTCTTTTCGCTATGGTATTTTTATGCTTACGGAAACATGGTACTATGACGGCTGTGCGATGCTCCATCTTAATGGATACAAAAACTTCTTCATCAATCGCAGTAATCGTAGGGGTGGTGGTGTCGCTATTTACGCGGAAGCTTCTAGAGAATATGATGTAATATCAGATTACACTTGCAGCACCAATGATTACGAGATACTTACACTAAAGCAAAACTCCGACGTTGTGGCTGTTGTGTATCGCCCCCCAAATGGGAATTTCGGACAGTTTATGAACTTTTTTGAGAAATTTTTGCATTTCGTATCAACTAATAATCTCAAACTAGTTTGCGGTGGAGATTTTAACATTAATATTCTTGAAACCAACTCCTACGTCCAAGATTTCAACAACACTATATGTTCAGTAGGGTTTAAGAATATAATCACTACGCCGACACGCATTACCGAAAACACTTCATCAACACTAGACTTGTTCATTACTAACGCGGAAACTACAGTATTGAGTGCAGGAACTATATCATCAGCCGTAAGTGACCACTGCCCAATTTTCATGTTTTTCTTAACACCCAAAACTCATAAAAATAGTCGAAAGGACGTAATCACGATGCAGTATGTATCGGACGATGCTTTACGTTTATTTAAACGCGATATTAGTGCTCAGGATTGGTCTTTTATATGCAAAATTAAGAATGTGCACGTCGCATACTCGACGTTTATTGAAACATTTTCCCAAATTTATGCCGTACACTTTCCATTCAGATCTTTTAAACCATCAAAAAGAATAAGAAAACCTTGGGTCACGCCAGCTCACAAGAAAGCTATTAATAAAAAAAATCAATTATTTCACACCTTCTTGCGTACAAGAATGTCCTCAGATCTGAAAGATTTTAAAACTTTCAGAAATAAACTTAATGCCGAGCTTAAATCAGCAAAGATAGCATATTATCAGCAACTCTTCTCTGATATTAAAAAGCAACAACCAGAAGTCGTGTGGAAAACGTTAAATAAGGTTCTGGGCCGTGAAAACAAATCGGAGGCGCCCCTAAAGCTAAGGCTTGATAACCGTGAAATTGCCGGACAGGCGCTTGCGGATCATTTCAACCAAGTTTTTTTAGAACATGCCTTGCCAAATACTAACCTAGAGGTTATCCGGCCGACAATAAATTGCCCAGCCGATAGCTTCGCTTTGCACGATATAAGTGAAGCTGATGTTTCTCGAACATTTATAGGTCTAAGGAACAGCAAGGCTTTAGATATAGATAACTTGCAGATAAAGCCTATAAAATACGTTATAGAACACCTCACACCTGTCCTCGCTTACATATTTAATCTCGCTATCCAGTTAGGTGAATTTCCTGATGCAATGAAAAAATCTAAGGTTTCTGTAATTTACAAAGGTGGTAATAAGAATGACGCGAAAAATTATAGACCGATATCTGTGATTCCAGTTTTTTCGAAGGGCTTAGAAAAAATATTGTTTTCTCGACTGACTAACTTCTTTGACAAAATACATTTGCTTTCTGACGCACAGTTCGGTTTTAGGAAAGGGCGTTCCACTGAAACAGCTTTATTAACTCTGAAAGAGTGTGTGCTACATAACATTGAAAATAAGCTTCTAACTCTCGGTCTCTTCGTTGATTATAGTAAGGCTTTCGATTCACTGAACCATAACATCCTTCTACTAAAACTATCAGATTACGGGGTTCGCGGTAAGCAGCTCGAATTATTCCGTTCATATCTCACAAGCAGGAGTCAGTGTGTGTGTATTGGCAATTATCGCTCATCACCCCTTTTTATAAAACACGGCGTGCCGCAAGGTAGTATTTTGGGTCCTCTTTTCTTTAACGTATATATTAACGATATAGTCAGTATTGATGCAAGCTCAAAATTTATTGTATATGCGGATGACAGCACTATCCTGCTCTCTGGCCCTGATGAAAAAGCTCTAGCGTCAAAGTGTAATCACGTCCTTGAAAAACTAGTATTCTGGTCACATTCTAACTGCCTTAAAATTAATCCAACTAAAACCAAAGTACTCTTTTTCCGTGCCAAAAATAAATCAATTAAGTTAGAGGAAGTTATTTACTGCGACGGACACATGATTGAAGTTGTTAATGAATATAAAATTCTTGGCGTTACATTTAACTCGAATCTCTCATGGGACACTCACGTTGACAATTTGTGCAAAAAGCTTTCAGTGAGCACAGGAGCTATGTCGCGTTGTCGCACTATTCTTCCACTGCAAGTGAAAATACAAATTTATCATGCACTCTTCGCATCGCATATTAATTATTGCAGTTTGGTATGGCTGACCACTACACAACGAAACATTGCGAGAATTTACATATTACAAAAGAAAGCTGTTCGCAACATCGCCAATATTGATTACTTGTCTTCCACAGAACATTATTTCGAGTCGTACAACATCATGAAAATAAATCAGATGTATGCATTTCGTATTATGCGTTCATTTTATGTGTCTTCGCCCGCTATCAAGCATTTTATCACCTCAATTGCATCGCTTCAGCAGTACAGCAATCCTCGCACACGCTCCACTGACTTATGGTTAATACCACGTTTCCGTACCTTTTATAAACTGCAGTCCTTAAAACACAACCTGCCATCAATTCTTAATCGATACAAAGATATAGGGAAACCCACGTTAACCTCACTACGTCAAATAATTTTAAAATTATCAATATGAGTACTTCATCATTAAGCAACAAGCAAAAACAATTTCTAATGAAATATATACATTATATTCGGCATTATTTAGTAGCTAACTCGCTCAGTCTTCATTTGTGCTTCATGTTGTTGTGTTTCATGCCGTGAATATTTTTTCCTATATATTGTACATGTGCATCTATGTTTGTACAGATGTGCATGTGTGCATATATGTGCATGCATGCATGTTTCATGCAGTGAATATTTTTTCCCTAGGTATCGTACATGTGTATCCAAATTTGTACAGATGCGTATATGTGCATATGTATGCATGCGCATGTGTTTATATAGATGCAAACTGTGGGTATTTTTCCCTTTTTCAATATGTTTTTTTTCTTCTTTTGTATAATTAAGCTACATTTCAGTATCACCTTTAGTCCTATATTTATTACTGTAACGTTGCTGTTTTCTATTTTTTTTCTATTTAAAAACAATGCTGCTCAACGTTTTGTTCGCTATTCACACATTTCGCTGTTAACTATGCTGATGCCATATTACTTCAACGATGTTAGCTACTGACATGTTTCCTGTTCAAGATTTAGTATGTGCACCAAGGACGGGCGCCACGTGTGCCTCGATGTCAAGCCCTGCCTTGTGTTTTTTGGTTTCCGGGCCTCTGTCAAGCTGCAGACCGCAGCTTTTAGCCCTGGAACCCATTCCAAATGTATTTGGAAAAAATAAAGAATTTGAATTTGAATTTGAATTTGAAACAGGAGCGTAGCCGAGTAGGGGGGGGGGGGAGGGTCAAAACGCCCCCCTCCCGGAATTTCCTTGCGTATATATACACGCACACATACAACCGCACGCACGAACATACATAAGGTATGGTTTGGTTGAACCCACTCCCCCCCCCCTCCCCCGCTGAAAAAAATTTGTGGCTACGCCCCTGCACGGAAAGGCTACTTGCATTAGGTGCGCACAACACTACATGAAATAAGAGAAGCACACAAAACGGGCTAATATGAAAGATTAGCACATATTCCTACAGGCAGGAGGATACTTGACTGCCTCTATATAGGCTATGCAAAGCAACAGGCAATCAAGGTCGATATACCGCGAGAAGTACGCGCAAGGATTAAAGTGCTAACGATTCCCAGAAATATGCACCCGGAGAACGACGCGGAAAGGGTAAAGGCCCTCGGAACTAGATACGGAAACATCAAGGACGTGGTCTACGTTCACGCCGCGAAATATCCGCATGCTCGAAGAATGACTGTAGCAGTCATAAATGGAGCGGGTAGCATGGAAGCTAGCGTCTCACTCCAAACGGATAGCGCAGAAACTGCAGAGGAATCAGCGATCGCATTGGCAATAGCTTCAACGTCAGCAAAACACACAATTAGTTACTCAAAGACAGCGGTGCGAAATTTTCTAAGAGGGCGAATCTCGCCGGAGGCGTTTAAAAGTTTAACCAATCTCAAGAACGATATGCACATTGAAATAGTCAGGACAACTGCGCATGCCTCTCTCCCTGGAAACGAGGCGGCTCACACTGTGGCTGGAGGACTCACTCACCGAGCCAACGGGCAGCCTCAGCCAGAGATGAGAGACGAGCGCATGGTTATTCACTATTATAGACTGGCGAGGGTTCAGCATCAACCTGCCCACAGGAGAATCAATAAGCCACAGACGGTGGTCTGGCGCCTTCTCCAAACCAACACTTATCCGAATTCGGTGGCCTACAACCGTTATTATCCAGACCAATAAGATGACAATGGCCGGTTCTGCAGGGAACGGGCGGATACGAGACACATTCTGTGGGCTTGCCCTCAGGTGTCTCGACAGGGCCACAAAATAGTTAATGATGAGCAGTGGGTGGCCGTACTGCTTAGCTCGGATCCGGAAGAGCAACTCTGGGCCCTCCAGCTGGCTGAAATCGCCGCCAAGGCCGAAGGGCTACTGGCCGCCGTTTAGGCGAGGATCTGGTCCCAGAACTGCTGGGCTCAATAAGGCTCAGGGGCATCCACTAGCACTTCTTCTTCAAGACAGGGGAAATAGTTGTTGTGTCTATTTAGAGTTAATAAAGAAAGAGATAAGTACCAATTATCGCGCACCAAAAATAAGCAATATACTACACTTTAAGGCAAAATTATCCGAAAGAGAATTGACGGAGCCCAATAGGCGCGCGCGATGAAAGGATAGACCGTTCAGGAGCAACCGCAGAGGGATGGATGCCGTGTACAAACCAGTTAGTCTGCAAAGGGACAACCGCGCGGGAGATGCAGGCCGCGTGCAGAGATACGTTCCGTGTGCAAACCGTTGTCAAGGGAACTAACCGTCCTCCTCGCTCTTGAGTTAGTTTCCCAATTGTCTTTGTGATGGCGTGTTGGAGGTTGTTTCGCGCTCGGAGACTTCGACAATCTAGGAACTACGCCGCGGTGCCTTCGATATACACGTATGCGTGGATGAGCGTGGGGTGCTGCTTTTAGGTTTCGCCGTATCCATGAAGTCTGGAGCTGGTCTCAACGCGTCGCGTTGCCGCGCTGTATATTTCCGGCGTAGTCACGGCACTGCGCCACCACCGGCTGGGAATGGCGGCTGAGAGGACAGTTGGCCTATGGGATCCATGATTTCAATCTGACTCAGGGCACAAATCGGCGCTGAATTCTTTCACAAGTAAGTGATCGCTCTTTATTCTGCCGTACCTATCGCGTGCGCGAAATTGATCGCGAATGCCGGTAATGGACTCGATCGTGTTGTATATCGCGCGCACGAAATGTACCGCGAGGGTCGGCTTCGGTGTCAGCTCGCGTGTGCTTTGTGACCGCCTGGATGTTGGTTGCCATTGTCGTCGGCCGCCCGGACCCTTCTTCACCGAGTATTCGCCGCGGTGATGAGCTGCGAGCTCGAGATATTGGGCAGAGGCCTCGCCGCTGTTCTGTGCCTCGCCAAAACGCTTTGCGGTCGCCGGCAACTAGCACGATTGCATATCGCGCGCTTGAAATGCACCGGCATGTGCTGGCGGGTGCTTTAGCTAGCCGACTTTAGCGGCGCTTCGGAACTCTGCGGAAACTGATCGCCACAACCGTCGGTTTCCTCGACCCTCGCTCGCAAGCTTTCGCTCGTTCTTCTGCTCGAGATTCGCTGGCGGCAGCGGCGGCTGATGGCCTTGCTTGGACTCTACGACGCCGCTCGCGGAAAACTCGCCGACTTTAGCGTACTTCATCTGCAGCCGCAGCCTCGGAGTCATGGCTGCGGCTGTCGCACTTGAACTGTTCCGCTATGTGGCTCTAAATGCGTCTTTGATTATACATGACATCGCGGTGAAATTATTACATGCCATATTTGAGATGTGTGTTCTTAGTTCACCTTGCTCCTATTTGCCATATTTTTGTGCTTTGCAGGGGTGATATTATTTGCATGCCATATTTTAGACATGTGTTTTAATTCACCTTGCACGTATTTGCAATCTGCGTGCGTCTTCACCCTCGCTGTCACGTGTGGCTAACTATTTGCAATATTTTTGTTCTTTGCAGGATGCAGCCGTTGTCTTCAACTAGTATAATGCTGTGTGCGCTGGCGCGTACAATGCCTGTCATCTATCGCTTCCCTTGGAAGAGCTTCACAAAAATGACCGTATGAGATATGACAACGCGGGTGGGCCTGTATTGGGCATCTTGCAGTGAATTCAATGAAACAAAGCAGAAACTACATATGTACAGAGAAAAATAAAACGTTTCATTGCCTCACTTTTGTCTTTCGTTGTCGCATTGACTGCGAAGGCAGTGACACACGCATGACTAAACATTTTTTCGCGTGTTCTTTCCGTGGAATTTGTTGCTCACCGCGGAAAGAAACACGCGAAAAAAGTATCAAGCCTTGTGGAGAGTAACTGTGGAAAGTCATCCCTGCTGATAAAAAATGTTCATCCGAATGGAGTATTTGAGAGGACCGACCGATCGTCCGGCGAGGCGCAACGGCGAAGACTAACCGTTGCCCGGTGAGGTGTAAATGGCACGGTTTTCGCGCAACGCGCGATCGTCCGCATCAAGGAGCCGCAGCACGAAATCCGGCGACGGGAACGGATATCTGTCGGCGGTACGATGAAACTTCAGCAAATAAAAAAAAAAGTTTTATCTGCCGTCCCTTCAACAGCGCGCTCCGAGGCTAACAGGAAATGGTGGAGCCGCACGCCAAAAATATCTCAGCGGCGGAGGGTGAACGACGCCTGTTGCATTCACGTCGAGCAACTGCGTAGACGCGCCGACTCACACACGCCTCAGTTTGTGAATGAATAGAGATTTTACGCCAAGCTCTCGTAGAGATAACAGCGCACCATAACACCTTCTCTCTTAAAGGGCCTCTCACCACCCCACGTTCAAGGACAAGGGAGTGGGTTCCTCCTCGCCTTCGCTACCCTTCCTTATGCCCCCTAGCCACTCATTTCTTAAAAGCACGTGTACCACGTAGACCTGTGCGCCGCCGCCGCCTGTTTATGCTCACACCGCTCGCGCCGCCGCCGAAGTCCCGAGAGTTATCACGCCGCCGCCGCCGCGCCATAATGTCGGCGCGCCGATGTTAGTCTTTTCTTTTAACCCAGACGAGGAATCTAGACATAATGTACATCACTTTGCCGGGAGAGCTCTTCTCGGCTGTTCATTTCAGCCCCCGCTGATAGGCTGGACCTAGGGAAGCAGCGCGCCCCCTGCTTCCGGTTCTTGCTCTTCATCGTCATCTTGACGGCACCAAGCTTTTACAATTCTCGGCACTAATGAGAGGGAAGAAATGCGCTTCAACGCAACGAACGCAGCCCCCTGAGTTTCTCTTTTGGGTGCAGACCCGCCTTGGTGGTCTAGTGGTTAACGTGCTCGACTGCTCACCTGCAAGTCGCGGGATCGAATCCCGGCCGCGGCGGCCGCATTTTCGATGGAGGCGAAAATGCCAGAGGGACAAATTCAAGGGAGCAATTTCTCTCCCTATCAACTCTGGAAAGGAGAGTATGTACTATATAGGTGGTACGGGGATCACTGTTCTGCGTCACGAAGTGCGCCAGAAAGACGAGAAACGCCAGGAGAGAATATTGCTCTCATTTTTTGCATTTTCAGAGGCTGGTGAGGTGTCCTTTAAAGTTGCATCGTAGCAGCAATAGATAACAATTGCAATACACTCTCGCAAACGCAATAGACTTCGTATACATAGTACGAACATCCAGCGCTTAATCTGCGGTGCGGTGTATATTATATCTTGTTGTGACCACACTTTGCTTCTACCAACCAACTTATCAATATGTTTAGAACTGCGGCTTCGGCTTTCTGTGCTAATTAAGGAGCACTGCAAGCAGCGAAGAGTGCTTCTTTGGCCTTGAAATTAGATTTGGTAACTATACAGGCGTGTTGATATGTCGCTGGTCGGGCTGATAAAGAAGCAGATAGCGATAACTGCTTCGCTCAGCTTGTGTCCCTCCACGCTGTCTGGCCCGGTGATGTATGTCGATCACGAAGGCTAGGGTGCTCCTGCTGTGACGGCTGGCGGAGGCCCTAGCCATAGAGTTTCCTACAATACTTACTAGAGGGAACTCTGGCGCTAGTGTCTATGGGAGCTGCAATGCATCGCGCTTCAGCCAGCATGGGAATCATGGGTAGTACACGGATTTGTCTAAACTTCGTTCTTTCGGCTCCGTTTGGCTCCGCGTCGCCTGCATCCGCTTTGTCGAAAAACGAAGTTCAGCAAAAATCAGCAGTTTCGCTTCACCACTTTAACTTCTTTAGGCTCACCGATTCAAATCTGGTCACGAAGTTCATAACGATCCATTCTTTTATCCGAAAGAAAACCAAAACATAGCAATAAACAAAGCCACAAGTGCGTTCGAAGCCCACAAGCATGAAGACTAGGCAAATCCGTGTACTACCCATCATTCCCATGGTGGCTGAACGATCGCAGCGCCAGAGTTCCCTCTAGGTCATTTTAGGAAACTCTATGGCCCTAGCAACCGGCTCAAGATGAACGCACTCACGGCCGTCAGTCGACCAAGTGAGGGACATTATCGCACCGTCGCACCAACGACAGCTTCGAAGAGGAGTATCACCGTTTGCAAAAAAAAAAAAAAAAAAAAGGGCGAGTGAAATGGTGACTCGGTCGCAGCGTCGTAGGAAAGGCGGCACCGGCAGCTGGACGATCATCTGAACCCTCTCCAGTTTGACACCCTTGCCACCAAGCGCGTTCGCGCCGCGTGATGACCACGCGATGCACTAGTGGCGTGTGCAAACCCAGCAATTGAGTGAACGGAATGTAAATGCTAAACTTCAGAGCGCCAGTTCGGTAACCGATGTAGAACACACACACACACACACACACACACACACACACACACACACACACACACACACACACACACACACACACACACACACACACACACACACACACACAGGCGCTCGCGCGCGCGCACACACATACGCACGCAAGCACACAAGCACGCACGGACACGCACATACGCATGCGTGCGCGAACACACACGCAGGCACACAAACACACACATACACACGCACGCACATACACACACACACATAGGCTCGCACGCATGCGCGCGTACACACACAGCACAAGCGCTACTCGCAATGATGTGAAAAACTTGGGAAAACTTGCGAATAACTTTCCTACATATACATTGTACTGCGGGCATGTGCAGGCGCACTGCCAATCATAAACACGCAAAAAAAGCTAGGCCGGCGCGGAAAGCGCAGCACAGTCACAGCGAAAGCTGGAAGAGCGGCATTCCTAGAACCCGTTATAAACTCTTGTGGCTACTGATACAAGTACACTAACAACGTGCCCACTACGCTACAAATCATAATTTTTGTGAAGTTGGGAAGCACCCACCACGACAGCGAGGTACCATTTGTAAGGCATTATGTGCACTTTGTTGATGCGACGGTTGATGACGATGAATAATTATGGCTGAGCCCTGTGTAATGAGTTGGAAGCTTTAAACGACCCACTAGTTACGTAATTCGCATTGTGTGACGCCCGGTCGTTATTTCACTCTCCCACCACGCTATATAACATACGTTATTGTGAGAAAGAGAGAGAGGGAAAGAACTTTATTGAGACCCCGAGGAAATGGATCATGAGGGACTTTTATGGGCCTCCTTGGCAAGCAATACAAGTGCACTTGCGAGGAAACCACTATGCCATAAATTATCATAACTTTTGCGAAGCAGGGAAGCAGCCACTATGTCATTTGTCGTCATTCTGCGGAGAACCGTGGTACACGCTAAACACCTGTAAGGCAATATGTGCACTTTGTTGATGCTGTGGCTGATGACGATGAAGAATTATGGCAGATCTCTTTGTAATGGGTTGGGAGCATTCAACAACCCACTCGTTGCGAATTCGCATTGTGTGATGCCTGGTTACAAAATTCGCGTTGAGTGACGCCTGGTTGTTATTTTACTCTTCTACCATACTACATTAGGTATGTTAATGTGGTTCCTTCCCGACATGAAGCCTGTATAGCGTCTTTTTGCAAAACAGTTTCAAGCACCGGCATGGCTCTGAGGTAGAATACTGGGCTTCCGCGCACAGGGCCCAGGTTCGAACCTCATTCCATCCCGGGTATTTTTCTTTTTTTCTTATTTCGCGCGATAGTGGTTACGGACACCGCCGCCGCCGGCGGCGGCGGCTGCGGCGGCGGACAACTACGGCGCCAAAACGGTCCTTGTTGTGATCTCATGACAGCTTTCGCTGTAAAAAATCGCCAAAATGCAGGTTAGAACATAAAATCCCGTGACATTAATCCCGTGAATTAATTTGCTTTGATGCGCAATACGAAAGTATCACTGACCCATTCACTTCGTTTCTTTCTGAAGTGATTGTGTCAGTGATACCCCTGTGTTGTGCAACAAGCGAAAGGAATTTTCAAATTTGATATTCTAACCTGCATTGCGGCGATATTTTTTTGCGTGGTTATGATAGGCAGTGCGCTTGCGCATGCCGACTGTACATTTTATATATGTAGGAATGTTTTTGCACAATAGAGATAGTTGCTAGTAGCGCTTGTCCTGTGTGTGTGCGTACGTGCGTGCGTGTGTATGTGTGTTTTCTTCCATGTCCCATACCGAATTTGCGCTCTGAAGTTCAGCATTATGAACCAACAAGCCCAGTAACAGTTTCGCTTAAGGGGGTGCTATGCAGGATGGCCCGAGCTTCTCGGGAATACGAGTTTGCTCCGAGCTCCCACTACGGCGGTCATGACAGGAAGACAGCGTGAAGTGCGCGATAACAGCTACAAGAACGAGCACGGCGTAGCTAACGCATTTTCGGCGGTTTCGAAAGGAACACCGCCTGCGAACGCGTCAGCGCCGCCACTCAGTCAGCATTTCAACAGTACAGAGACGTCAGCGTGACTGTCCTGCTATCATTTTGCCAACTGAACATCGCGCCTCCCACAGGCGTGTTCGTGGGCGTTTGTCCTCTTTTGGGCAAGTTTTTTCGTTCCACCTGCAACATGGCAATTTCCAGTCTCGAAGGCAACACGGGCGCACACGCAGCACTCTCGTGCAGCTCGTTTCGCTTATCTCGAGTGTAGCAGATAAATAAATGGACAGGTTGCTGCTACTTACATTAAACGCTGAAGATTTTTCTGCAGTAACGATCTGGTAGAAACAATGTCTCCACAAACAACTAAAAAATTGGGGGACACTTAAGCTTCGCCTTTAAGAGTTGAACGCGATAGCGATATCCTGCCCCTAGTGCGCACTTCGAACATTACGAGTGTTTAAGAGAATGCGTACACTAAGGTGTGTGCCTTATGTAATGGGTAGCATGCTTTGAACCAGGAGCTATTATGCGCGAGAAACTTTTTCGAAGTTGCGATGCACCCACTACGTGGTCTTAAGGGAATACGCGCAGTAATGTGTGTGCCTTTTGTAATGGGTGGCTGTCTTTAAACCACCAAGTCGTTATGATATTGACATGGTGTGACGCCCGATGGAAACTTACGCTTGTACCACGCAATATTACTGCGATATTACATCTCGTACTGTGACACCTGTATACCGGACGCGTATTTTTGGGCAGCATGAAAGTTACTTTCAGTGCAGCTCCAACCAGAGGCGTGGCTGTGTGGTAGAGCACCTGCTTGCCACGCAGACGGCCTGGGTTCGATTCTCACTCGGACCCAACATTTTTATTATTTAATTTATTTGCAGCTTTTTCGATTTTTCAGTCACGGACAAGATGATGATTTTTCGCTCGCAACCGACGGCCCCGACGCCGACGGCGGAATTTCTGCGATACGAGCTCTTTAACGCTATCGCGTTAATATTAACATTTCTCGCCGCAAATGCCACCAGGGGCGCTTGCTTCATGGCTGTGATTTACTGTGTGACGACTGTGTACAGCTTTTGAGGGCAATATACCGAGAAAATACAGTTTGTATAGAATGGGAAGGAATAAGTAGCAAGGACAGCGTTGAAATTAGCAAGGGGCTGAGACAGGGATGCCCTTTGTCCCCGCTGTTATGCATGCTGTACACGGCGAGGATGGAAAAAGCGCTAGAAGGTAGCAACATTGGATTTAATTTGCCACACAAACAGGTCGGAGCGATGGTTGAGCAGAAGCTTCCAGGTCTATTTTATGCTGATGATATTGTCTTATTTGCGGACAGTCAAGATGATACACAGCGACTGGCAGATATATGCGGAAGGGAGTGTGAGGCTCTAGGCCTAAGATTTAGTGCAACAAAATGTGGATTGATGGTATTCAATGATCACGGAGACCACACGGTCTTAATACAGGGCCAAAAAATACCGAGGGTAAGCGAGTACAAGTACCTCGGAGTATGGGTAAATGAGGGGGATTGATATATGGAGGTACAAGAGAAAGCATCGGTAGCAAAGGGAAAGAGGAATGCTGCAATTATGAAGCACAGAGCTTTATGGGGATACATTTGGTACGAGGTGCTTCGAG
This sequence comes from Rhipicephalus sanguineus, assembly GCF_013339695.2. Classification (NCBI taxonomy): domain Eukaryota; kingdom Metazoa; phylum Arthropoda; class Arachnida; order Ixodida; family Ixodidae; genus Rhipicephalus; species Rhipicephalus sanguineus. The sequence goes on along the minus strand of NC_051183.1, from coordinate 46,424,959 downwards.
GGCTGTGGAAGGGTGTGATGGTTCCGGGGCTTACATTTGGGAACTCAGTGGTGTGCATGAAGTCAGAGGTGCAATCGGGAATGGATGTAAATCAAAGGACGGTGGGCCGCCTCGCGTTGGGCGCTCACGGGAAGACGACAAATGAGGCGGTAAAGGGTGATATGGGATGGACAGGCTTTGAAGTGAGGGAAGCGCAGAGCAAAATGAGATTCGAAGAGAGGCTGAGGAAAATGAAGAAGAGTAGATGGGCAGAGAAGGTTTTCAGGTATTTGTATAGAAAAAGCATTGACACGCAGTGGAGAAAAACAACTAGGAGGCTCACTAGTAAATATACGGCTGGAAGTGCGGGCGATATGGCAACAAGGAGCATTAAGCGGAAGGTCAGAGAGGCGGAGAGGACTTACTGGATGACAGCGATGGAAAAGAAGCCAGGAAAAAAACGAAATAAGGAGGGAAAGGTTTTATGATAATTCAAGGGGAAGCGCTTTACTGTTTGAAGCAAGGTCGGGCTGCCTTAGAACGCGTAGTTATAAAGCGAGATTCAGTAACGAAGAAGAACAATGTACATGCAGCGGGGGAACTAAGGAAACGATGGAACATGTACTGATTGAATGTGGCGATATTCACCCAGGTATACGTGTGGGCACGAGTCTACATGAAGCCTTGGGTTTTAGGGACAACAATGGAAAGCTGAACACGTCCGCGATAGAAATAAGTAAGAGACGGTTGGAGTATTGGTGGCAGAAAGGTAGAGATAAAGTACAAAAATAAATAATGGGGGGAAAAAATGTCATTCTGCCTTAAGAGGCAGAGAGATGGACCGTGAATTTATATTTTTGGTATAATAACATAGATTTAATCAATGTAGATAAGGCATTAGGACAACATGAAACAAGGAAGTTTTTTTTCACCTTCGGAGCCTGGTGGCAGACATGTCACCGCCCCGTTATAAAGGGGACGCTCATAGCATCTATCCATCCATGATTTGTACGTCGTGAGCACGGTCAAACTGAATGCGAGATATCGTAGCCACGTGATGATATAACCCTATAACCTTTAGTTCTTCGTGCGTGTGTGCATAGTTTGTGCGATTACGCTCATAGATATATCGTGCCCCTCGCTGGAGTTGCGGCGTGGGGACTGCTCCACGGCAAGAGCAAACGCGGTGGGCTGACCCGATCTTCACCGCGGGCGTCTGTCAAACTGATTGACGGGCGAACTCGGGTACAAACTCGTTGATTCTGAAAAGGCTCCAGCTCAACTCGCGACTGTCATAGCGCCGGTGGGCCTGTCAACCGTTTCATGCGGTGTACGCTAAGCAGCAACTTCTTTGCATATAAAATAAATTGGTGAGCTCGCACTACATGTGCAAGGCTGGAGCAATCAGAGGAGCTTGTGATCACCTAGCTACTTCCAGCTTTTTACGTGGCTCGTCTACTCAGTCGGCTCGGTAGGCTTCGGAGTGAAGGCCACGTCAGTTCTGTCTCAACTTTGATATCATTAGTTAGCTACGTCTTAATGGACATGACATTGAATACTTATGTCTTCATTGGTAATGTTTTCATTAGCACGGCATTAATTGTTCTTGTATAATTAGCATTATTTTAGTCAGTATGACACTCATCATATTACTAATCAGGATGGTACTAATTAGCACGACCTTAGTGAGTAAGGTCCTAATTAGTTTGACCTTAATTAGCATTCCCAATTAGCGTCGAGCTAATTAGCATGGCCATAATGAGCTTGGTATTAGAACACGGCTTCTTTAGCATTGTGTTAGTAAGATGTGGCCTAATTAGCTCGATCTTAGCATGGCGTGGCTTAATTAGTTTGATCATAGCATGTCTTGACTTAATTGGCTAGGTATACCGCCCATCCAACTAGGTAATCAGCTGGGCGCATGTGCTCGGGGAGCGTGCATACGATTAATAATAAGAACAAGAGGACGCGCGCCGGCCAAGCAACGCGCTAGAATGTACAGGCCGTCCATGATGATTACACACGTGGCCCCGGCGATCAGCTCCGGCCGCGGTGTTGTAAGGCGCTCAGCCGGAGCTAACCTCGGAGGCCGCGGCGCTGATTATTCTAAAGAACACTTAGTGCAGGCACTAAACGCTTGAAAAGGAATTTAAATAGCCCGTACCTCTAAAAAATATCTTCAGTAAAAGTTTCTCACACTTTTCTTGCATGAGTGCACTACTGCACTCTGTGGAAAGACAAATGAAAGAAGATGCCTCTGGTTTGAAGACGCCACCCAACGTTGTCGACCGCCCTTGAAGTGACGTCGCGTTCCATCGTAACTAATGGAACGCAGCGCGCGCTAAGGGATGGATTTGACCTTTTCGTACTGTTAGCTCCTTCAAAAGGGGGTGTCGCCAGAGCTCGGAAATATTCCGAGTTTCGCCAAACTCGGGCCATCCTGCATAGCACCCAGGAATGAAGGTTTCGTCGACTGCGCCGTGTACTACAGTGGCTGCAATCACACATTCGTATAGCATATGGCACACAATTTTCCAGACGACCTTGCGAAGCTCGCGTGTTACGCTTTCGAAGGACGTTGGCTCTGAGTCATCGAGATGCGCGTGAATCAGCTGGAGAGCGAGGAGGAGGGCACGCCAAGCGATAACGCGCCTTCCCCTTCCCTCTGTGAACGGGTTAGACCTCACCTGGCGGCCGTGCGCGGATTGCAGAGCGATCGAGACGGTGCAACGTTTGTTTTGTGAATCTCGTAGCATAATAACACGGGCGTAGTCAGAAATTTTTTTCGAGATGAGGGTGGGGGGGGGGGGGCAATACTTTATGTATGCTCGTGCGCGCGGTTTTATATTTTCCTGAACATATAGGTATATATGTAGGAAAGCACATGCAAAATTGAAAAATTTCGGGGTTGGGTTTTAACTACCCCAACAACCCCCCACCCTCCCGGCTACCCTAACTGCGCCAATGATGATGCCAGTGATCGTCCGGTCAATATCTCAAGTTTCGACACCAACGCGCCACAAAAAAAAAAGCACTGGAGGCCAATATAGTCGGTAAATAGCCTCTGCAAAGCTCTGTATCCACTGCTACACGCTTAACGGGAGATATTGCGTCCGTCTGTGTGTAAGCAACGGCAACTGGCTGCCTTCACGGCGCTCCTAATTGATACCGGCAACCTTACCACTGTGGAATCATCGATAGACCAATATCAATAGCATGAATGGTGCTTCCATGCAGTTCATTTCCAACGTATTTCATTTGAGACGAAATCGAGAAGTATTTTTAGTTCGTAAAACGTGATGCATTATCATAACAGCGCATGTATTCGCCACAGATCTTACTGAAGCTTAGACATTCTTGTCACATTGCGGTTAGCTCAGCATATGAAGTGTATCTGGAGGCTGTATCGTATTTCTTAACGCTTAACGTATTTGATTCTCTGAACGCGTTCAGACCAATCGGTCCTCATCTGATGGTGCAGTGCTGTAGACTGAGCTGTGCAATGCATGAGGGAGCGGGTTGACTTCCAAAGCTTGGGGGCAGGGGCGTAGCCAGAAATTTTTTTCGGGGAGGGTTCAACCATACTTTATGTATGTTCGTGCGTGCGTTTGTATGTGTGCGTGTATATATACGCAAGCAAAACTGAAAAATTTCGGGGGGGGGGGGTTGAACCCCCAACCCCCCCCCCCCTTGGCTACGCCCCTGCTTGGGGCAACAATCAAGTGGCCCTGACATGCAAGGGCACAAAAAACGCCCACTTTTGCACCTATATATCAGTGCACTTTAAGGAAACCCAGCTGGTCAAAGTTATAGATGGCTTGCACGTGACGTCATGGACGCCGCTTCTGAATGTACTGGTACTCCACGATGGTGGTTTTGATGACGAACAAATTGCGACAATGTCAAAACAACGTGGCAGGAGCGTCTCTGCGCGTGAGTAATGAAATAACCTGGATGCGATGTTTTGATAGCATTAATGTGGCGTCGCTAGCGTCGCGTTTCCACATGCTGGTGCTCCAACATACGGGGTTTCCGTTACGTCGGTGCAAGCCACCTATACACAGCAGTGCCGCACAATGCCCCGCTTTAAAGGGACACTAAAGTGAAACATAGCTCAGTGTATACAAACAAGTTATTCTTTGAGAGCTCTGTTGTCATTAATTTCTTCATCACAGGTTAGTCTTTATAAAAGGAAATTCAGGTAACTGTTTCTTGTTTGAATTTTGCGGTAAAACTTCACCACGAGAACGTGAGTATGACATCCCCAATTTCAATGTCTTTATGCGTATCCTGGCGCCATCGGTTGAATGAAATTTTCTGAAACTTGTTATGTTGTGACATTGGGTCCCTCGGAACGCAATGTAAATAATTTTTACTCACAAACGATTACGGAGAGCCTCGCAGACGCCGTAAAATATGTGACGTCATGGCGAGCTAGGGCCGCAACTACAATGCGGCGTCACCTAGCTGTATTGTACCAAGCGTCTCCTCGAGGTGAAAGTGGTGGCTTCTATATTCTGAAATTGTAATTTACTAATTCGAGAAAAAATATTTTTCTCTTCAATGTTCTTTCATAATGTCATAGTGTCGTTTCGGCGAGAGAATGCACAGGTTTGTTTGTTTGTTTGTTTTTTCTTTTCGTCCGCAGTCGGGGACGGTATTTGCTTTTCCTGTGTTAACTGTCGTGATTCTGGCACACTGCAGCGCAAAAAGAAAAAAAAAATAGAAAATATAACAACGGATGGAACACGACGAGTGTAAAACCTGTCAGGATTGCGCACCAGAGCTCAATAACACATCCGTCCTAAAGAAGAGCAAAAGGCGAATCACCCGAGAAATCATACAAGCAGAACGCACTTCCTATCTGAGGGAGAGTTGTGTAAGCGCGCCATCCCCACAACTTACTGATAAAGAGATGGCGTACCTACGCATGATTATGATGATAACCTTATTTTCCGCCAGGTAAGGAGGCCCTCTACTCCCCATCCCCGGCACACAGGCCTAGGTGACGGGGGCCGGCACCTCCGCGATTAGAAGCAGGCAAAGGGGTCTTGACTCTTCGCGGCTTCTTCCGCCAGGCGGATGGCTTGTTGACGTGAAGCAGGGTCCTCGCTCCGCAGCAGGGCTTTCCAGGCCTCTCTACAATTAACATTTGATTTAGCCCTTGGGGAGCCATCGCACTCCCAGATTATGTGGCCTATTGTCCGTCTCGCCCCACAGTGCTTGCACTTATCGATTTGCCTATCATCTGTCTGAACATGATATGCCCAGACCGGGTTTTTAAAATTTCTAGCTGGCAGGCGCCGCCATGCGACTGCAGCTCTATTGTTTAGCATGTGTAGTAGATGACGTCTGTGTCGGACAGCATAAACATGTGTGCAGCTTTTCCAATAAAGGTTGTTGCAAGTTCAGATCTCGTCGTCGTCGTTGGTGTTCTGTCCGTTGTGTGTGCGTGTTTTTTTTCTTTCTTTTTACGCTTCAGTGTGCCATACTCATGTACCAAGAAGCCCAATTCGCCACTTTAACTATCGCGCTCGTCGAACTCAGTCACTGGTCACAGTGACGGACGGTCTGCCCGCATTATAAACTGCACCAGACAGCCGTGAGCGGTGGATGGTAGGACGTGTGTAGGGTCCAGCACAACGCCACCCAGCGCAATATACCAGTGCCGATACGACAGGGATGCGAAGCGATCGAGGAGAGCAACGGATGCGAGCGTTGTGTGATACCAACAAGGAAGTCGGAGCAGGCGATTGCAAAGGCACATGCAACAGCCGTGCAATAGCACTCGTTTCTCTCGCCGGAGAGAGTGACGACCACTGTCGCTGTCCGCGCGAACAGGCGGGTAAGGGACCCATTATCTCTGGGCGAGGGACCAAGGCGGCTCGCGAACGCATTGCGGAGTGTGCTAGAGCCAGCCAATTTTAGAGCCGGCTCTAACACGGATTGAATGGATGAGGACGACGAACAGAACACGAACAGCATGCTCTTTCAATATCTATTGAATGATAAGGCAGCCATCTTCAAGGCTGCCTTAGAAATACGCAACATTTTATTTCGAGCAAACATCCACAAGCTTTAACAAAATAACATTACGATTACTTTTGAGGGAAGAAAAATGGTGAACTAATGCAAACGCAGGAAATCTCGTACAAGGAGGAAGGTTAAAAAAGTAGAAGGGAGCGTCACGTGATATCGCTGGCCTCGGCAAGCCAACCTCCGCTGACACCGCCTCTCCCGACCCGTGCGCGGTGCCTCCTGCGAAGGATTAGGCACCCGCAGTGCCCGCAGCAATGGCAACCAAAGCCAAACGACCAAGAGTAGGGCTTGCCTATCGCGTAGCTAAAAGTCTATTTCTCCTTTAAATTTTTAATGACGCGGCTCCAAGATTGTCCCATGAAGCTCTCTCCTAGATTTTTTTTTCCTTTTACCTCCTCTATGTGCACAGCGCGAGTACAGCCTCATGTTGACTACAGTCCACTGCGTGTTAAACCTGTGTGAAGTTCCCTGAGTACACGGGGCCATACTTTCACACCAGTATTGAAGTAAAACTGTGACATATATATCAAACTACGTTCACTAATTAACATCATCATGAGTTTCGTGTTGATGGTAATGAATTGAGGATATTTCGCTTCGAAGAAGCTAGAGTTTCAAGTAATAACAGCTTCATTGTGAGGTCAATATAGCTTCTATAATCCCGTCCTCTTGAAGCTTACCTACATGTACCTTGGAAATTCAGTAATTCAAACCAAAACAAGTATTCCTCGCTCTTCCAACACGTTTTTCCTTTAGGGTTTTCCCGTCAGTGACACTTACTCGGCAATTGTTGTAAAAGCATTCGGTATTTTCAAGGTGCGTTATTGGATTCGATAATCGAATTAAATTAAATGTTAATCAATTCGTTATGCAGACTGTTTTAATAGTAGCACAACCACACTTGCTTACACTAACTGCATTAATTCTATTAACACTGTGAATATTGTTACGGGCTGTTATATTGGTTCACGGTGCACCAAGACAGCTCACCGACCGTAGCCGCACACTTCTATCTCAAGTCATCGCCGACATCCTGCGTTCCTGTTCCATGCAGCAGAAACTGACCACTGCTCACCTCCCCCCCCCCCCCCCCCCCCCAACCAACGACCTCACCGAACGCTTTAATCGCACTCTTAAGGACATGCTCGACAATGTATGCGTCGCCGGACTACCGTGACTGGGATCTTGCCCTTCCCTACGAAACTTTCGCGTACAAATCATCGCGCCGCGACACAGCAGGCTATTCAACTTTCCACCTACTGCACGGAACAGAGCCAACTTTACCACTGGATACAAGTGATTTGAGCCAATACCTCGCCCACCTGCGTGTGCCCGTGACGCTATCGCGCGTGGCGATCATGCCCGTGAGATGACCAGCGCTCGTCTGACGGCGTCGCCGTCAGACGAGCGCTGGTCATCTCACGGTTGATAGTTGATATCTGCCTAAGTGGTTTTCAAACATATATGCCACGTTTACTACATGGATGAGCGTGTAGTGGGAATCGAACTATCGATATTAAATCATATTTACTACCGGCGGTACATCGCTTCATAGAACGTGAATTATGCATCTCATGGACTGACTACAGATTAAGAATAAAATGTGTTGGCTCTGTGAATTGAGTGGAAGCTCAACAATTATCGGTGTACTTTTTTTTTCTGCATTATAGGTGTTCTGGATGGGATCCTCCTGTCTACATATTCTGCGTTCAATCTCGCAAGCTGCATTACAATCGTAAGAGGTAGGCTGAGAAAGAAACTTTGGAGGAATTTAAAGATCATGTAACGAACGAGATAACCAAGAATTATCTTTGTAACTTCAGCAGACGTGAAAACATGCAGGTTGGGGATCAGACAGTACAGAAATAGTCAGTTTTGCAGTTGAACTGAAGTGTATGAAAACGTACTGAGGTGGGAGATGAAGGGTGCAGGGAAAATTTGAGTACTTGGTTAGAGTACCTTTATAGGTATCAACAGAACAAAAATATAGTCAAGAATGATGACTGCCTAAGCCTAGTCAGAAATTTTTTTTTCGTGGAGGGGTGTGGAAGTTCAGCCATACCTTGCGTGCGTGCCTTTGTATGTGTGCGTGTATATATAAGAACGCAAGATCTGAAAATTTCGAGGGGGGGGTGCGCTTGACTCTTCCTCCAAACCCCTCTGCCTAGCTAGGCTGGGCTGCTGTATGAGAGAAATGAGAGTAAGAGCGGAGATGGCATATAAAGGTGTTAGCTGGTGCAACGAGCGTGCAGTTGCACATCGTTAGGAAATGCCACTGTCGCACAGTTGCGAATATTGAGGGGTGACGATTAACGAACCTTTCTGTTTTACTTACACGGTAAGCGGAATGCTCACCGAAAAGAGCGGCTTGCACCATCTTCATTTGACTGGATTTTAGTTTCCGTTGTTACTGGCCATTGAGTAGCTGGAGACCTCGAGTATACGATAGCTATTGAGGCCCATTTACTTCGGGTTCCTTTAAGCCCGATTAACTTTTATGCCCACTCTGCTTGTCTGAATGCAACGTCGGTCCAGCTTCCTGTTTTTCCAGGAGTTAAATAACCCCCAAACGATAAACCTTCGTTCGCGACATCGACCTGTTACTACTTCTAGCGTACCTTGATTTCATACACACTGCTCGGGATCAATGTGCCCATTATATGAGTATCCCATTGCCGGTTCTTTATCTAGGAAACAACTGCCACACTGACTGAACTTCTCCAAAGCTTTGACCAAGGAAGGTCTAGAAGGACAATCCTGCTCTTCGCGTCTCCAAGCACCTCCTCAGTGGCAGACAATCTGCCTTGGAACCTGGTGTCTTCGTCCTCGAGATATATAACATTAATATAAACGCTAGAACTGGTGTTGATATCTGAAATTTATGCGCATGTTTATGGTAGCAGCCTTTGGTTCGGTGATAAATGCGGATTTTTTGTGAACGGGGCATGACCTCAGAGTATGACGTTCATACAGCGATGTTTCCTTTCCTGTCGAACCCGTTTTAACTTTGGAAAAAGTTGGATAGCCTTGACCTTGCATTCTTTCAGTGCTTCATAATCTGTCCAAAAAAAAGGATGACTTTATTTTTAGGTCTGGCGGTCCCATGCCGTCAATTTCCCAGCGGGTGGGTGCCCTGTGGGATCACGTTGTGAAGGTCCACGAATGAGCAAACAAGAGAAGCGTCGTTACTATTATGACAACGCTTAATGAATTCTAAGGATGCCACTTCCTTGGTTGTTAGAAATTTTTATTATAACTTACATTTGTTTCGCGTCATGGTACATGCGCTGAGTAACAAAAAAAAAAAAAAAGACGCAGAAAGAAATCCACTCGTACAACAGGCCAAAAGATATTTCATTCCTCGTACCAATGTGCAGCTGATACCTGCTGCATACCAGGTCGAAAAAAAATGTGCTGCCTGGTTATTGAATAAATATTGCGCGTACGCATGTCCTTCTGGTTCACAGACAATATCGTGGATATCGAGCATGATGCCGTCCGGATGTCCTCCTGAAGGGAGCACCCCTTCACTTTGAAAGCGTCTCTTCTATCTCCTCGATGAGTTCAATGGCAGCCGGCGGGTGGAGTATAGCTGCCAGAGGCGCTGCCAAAAGACATCCGAAGGCTCTGAAGGCCCTTGTGAGCGGATTATTTCTGGACTCGTTCGCACTCGCCTCCAGTTCCGCTATCCTCTCATTCATTTCCCTTCTCTCTCTCTGCATTTCTACGTGCATTTCCAGCGCCCTTTCCCTCTCACGAGCTCTCTCATCTTCCACCTTCTTCTCCAGTTCAGCTTGCTTTGCCGCCGCTTCTCTCTGCAGAGCCATTTCCCTCTCCATCATTGCCTCTCTTTCTTTGCGCATTTCCGCTTCTCTGGCTTCGGCCTTTTCTTTCTCCGCAATTCGTTCCCTTTCCCTCTGTTCTTCCCTTTTCTGCTCCTCCAGCCTTTCCCTCTCTCTCTTCGCTTCCTCCTCCTGCTCCATTTTCATGAGCTCCTCCTCTTCCTTGAAGAGTTGATCGAAGAGCTCTTCAAGCTCCTGCAAGACAAAAACACGGACCAGATAGTTAGGAGTGAGACATGCACATTATATGTAAGCTTCTGTGGTTTCTAAGAAACAGAAAGAAAACAGTAGGAAATGAAGCAGACTGAAGAGATGGAAAACAAACGCTGCAGTGGACGTTAGATGGGGTGATGATGATGACAATGTTGACAAAATATAGAGGGGCTGTCGCAAACGCCTCTTAAGATGACACGCCTCTTAAGATGATTGTAGCCTCTATAAATGTCCATCCAGGAAGACGTAACGCCGACATTATCGCGGCGGTATTCGTATCATTATTATTACATGTTTTATTAGTCATTTTTACCGTTCCTTCTCGCGGATTGTGGGATGACATACACACGAGTAGGCTTGCTTGTGGCCTGGGACCAAAGGCAAGAAGGAAAGTGTTTGAAAGGCCATACTAAAATCTTGCCTTTGTGAGAACATCCATGGTTGTGGATGATATTGCGTCGCCGCCCATTTTTGGAAAGTCATTGAACACCTTCTGTGCCTCTGCCAGCTGCTCACGATGAAACTCGCGCAGTTTGCTCAGATTTCTTCGAGGCCTCTGCAAAGACCGAAATAATGTTGCGTGTAGATAATTCGCATAACTTGCACATTGTTTTCGCTCACATTTGTCACTCCAGACATATAACATTGTCTGGCTTTGTCCATGGCGGCCACGTTGCTTGCGTTTGCAGTCGCCTGCAAAGAAAATATGGTATTCTCAATATAAACCCCAATTGATACCTACGAAGCCTTACCAGTAGCATGGACGTCGGCATCGGCAAGTTGCCTCCTTTAAAGACATCTACATAAGCCTGCAAGAAGAGCTGTTATTAGTAATGAAGCTGCGGGAGGAATGGTGTGAGAAGTGACCTTAAAGAAGATCATGAGCTCCTGGCACGACAGCTTTCGACCATTAATCTCCTTGATCAGCAGGTTTTCCGGTGCTAGAAGGGAAGGCACAAGCTCCGCAAGATTCTTCCTGAACGGTTCTTCGATGTCCGCAAGACGACCGTCGAATGAGTCATTCGAGGTCACCTGAAGAAAATTTATGACATTTCTCATTAATTTAAAGGCAAGTACACTGAAGAAATCATGGCAAAACTGCAACACCGCCGCATGAGATGAAAAGGAGACCTAGTCCCGCCTTAAAAATTTAGACAAAGATTTGCGGAACTGATATGCATAAAGAGCCGCCACGATGGCCTAGTCGTTTAGGGCTCGGTTACTGACCCTAAACTAATCCCCGCCGCAGCGGTCGCATTTCTATGGACGTGAAATGTTAGAGGTCCGGGTACTGTGTTAGTTCAGTGCATGTTACATAATGCCAGGTGGTCAAAGTTATCAAAAAACATATTATCAAAGCACAAGGTATCTATTAGACCAATACCTTCTTTCCAGGGTCGGACATTAGGAAACCGTCGATGTCCTTGAAGCAAGAGTTGATGCTCTGCCGCAATTGCATAAGCTCAGCATGTTGGCCGTCTCTCACCTCGAGACGGCTCGCGACGAGCGATCTGCCACCTTCAAAGCCAAAATTCCTCTCTTTCGGCCAGCTCCAGTCTCGAACCAGAAACAAAAGCTTCTGAAAGGGACTTGATTCGGTTTCCTGCGATGGTACAGATTTGTCATTCGACTCGGTAGCTTAAGATTAAGTTACGCTGGTCTACTAAAATCTTAGACTTTCCTACAGTATTTACGAGAGGGAACTGCGGCGCTGAGATCGTACAGGCAACGTGGTTATGATGGGTAGTACATTGGTTTGCCTAGTCTTGGTACTTGCGGCATCGAACGGACTTGCTGCTTTGTTTACTGTTATATGTTGCGTTTTGCTTCGTATAAAAGAATGGCCTGTTGTGAAGCTCGTGAGCTTATTTGAATTGGTCAGCCTAAAGTGATCGAAATATTGATGTGATACTGCCGAAGTTTTGCTGAACTTCGTGTTGCGACGAAGCGGCTGCAGGCCACACAAAGCCCAAAGTACGAAGCTTAAACAAATCAACCCATCATTCCCAAGCTGGCTGAAACGCCTTGCTTTGCAGATCCCATAGATGCTAGCGCCTGAGTTGCCTCTAGTGCACTATTATGAAACACTGTGTCGTAAATACCTTTTGCGCGAGCCTGCCATACTCGGCAAAAAACTGAAGGTGCTGCAGGTCGTCCTCTTTGATGTTCTTCATTAGGTTGTAAATCTGCACAGAGCTGGTCATCATGGACAGAGAGAATATCATGGTGCTCTCTTGCACCGTTGACTCGCAATCGAACGTCCCTTGGGTGTCCATCAGCAAAACCGCCACCTCCTCACCACTGAGTGTTCTTACCTGAAAAACAAGTACGGGTACGCAACAAGCATAGCTACTACCACGACATGCCACGATTAGCCACGAACTGGGGAGAGGCATAGACTTTGTCAGGATTGTTTGGCTTTAGCGCTCGCCCATGCAGTGACCTCTGTATCCTGATTACTGTAAGCTACGACTACTACTACTACTACTGCTACTACTAATACTACCACCACCACTACTACTACTACTACTTACTACTATTACTAGTACTAGTACTACTACTACTACTACTACTATTACTACTACTACTACTACTACTGCTACTACTACTGCTGCATTATTTGTTATTTATTTATTTAGAACACAGGGCACTCATTGATGACCAGTCAGGTGGGGGAGCGGAACGATAAACGATTATGCAAACAAAAAACCTAAGGAATAATCAAATTATGCAAGAATATACAGTGAATGGTCAGGAAGGAAGGAAAGAAGGAAACGGAAATGGAGAAGGCAGAGAGGTTAACCAAAAACCTCAGGTTGGCTACCCTACAATATTGTTTTAGGCAAGGAATGGATGATGAAATCCAAAAAAAAAAGGATGGAGAATAAACAGTGATACAAAGGAAGCAATGCCTTGAGTCATTGAGAAAGCCAATATGCACACACATAGCACACATTCATATTATATATATACACAAACGCTTCATGTAATCGATAAATATTCAATAACGGCAGTCCGACAAAGTGATACTCCAAAGAGACACTACTACTGCATAGACCACTACAATGCAAGTGCCTCACCAGAAACACTTCGTTCCAAATCAGTATTCCCGTTGTCTGGCGGGCACTGCCCGAGCGCCACTCGAAGCCGCGTAGCGGGGTATCCATCTCTTCAATCCAACTGGATCGACCATTGTGCCTCAGGTATCGCACGAAGAAGCTCTGTAGAAATGATTTTCCTTGCCGGTACGCGCCGGCAATGGATATGACCACTACCGGACGATCTTTCACGTGGTCCGCCAGTAGAATGCGTTCAAGGGCATGTTCGTTGAACTCAATGTTGCGTCCATCCTTGACTCGCACAATTTGCACCGGTTCTCCGCTCATTGCGTGACCTGCGAAAAAAAGAAAAGAAAATCACGGGACTTGTTTAAAACCACAGCATTTCATACAGTTTTTGCAGATTTCTTGTTCGGTTGTGAATATGTTCGCTTTGATCACAATTAATTGAAAGGTTTGAAGACATACAGGAAGAAAGAGAAAAAAAATAGGTAGATGAGTTAGCGAGAAACATGTCCGCTTGGCTGCCCTATGCAGGGGGAATGGGAAAGGGGAATAGAATGATGAGCGATCGAGGGTGGAAAGAAGGAGGGAAATGAGCAATAAATACGCCAACGAGTATGAGCCGGTTGCAGTAATCAATAGTTAAAGATGTTAACACAGGCCCGTAGTCCTCATAATGCACAAAGTGCTTTAACTGACTTGTGGGTCGAAGAACGATGGGGGCGGTGCTCCAACAGTATCTGCGCGGAGAGAGGCCGATCGTCCTATAGTCGCAGTGTGTCAGGAAGTGTTCGCTTCTTTATCCGCTTTGGTTGCGGTTTGACCTATTGTTTTTTTGTGTATCAAACTTTGTGTATCAAACTTAGCTCATTGTACTATCATCCCCCCCCCCTATCTAATACCCAACGGGCCTTAAGGGTAAATGAAATAAAAATGAAAAAAAAAATGAAAAAGAAGAATGCCAGAGAAGCGCTATAAAATGACAACGCAAGGATGATTACGGAACACAGGGAAGCCCAGGAGCCTTAATTTGATGGGCGCACGTAGGAATACACTTTCCACTTAGTTCGTAAATAAAATAAAGAAGGACACGTTCTTTTGACTGGATGGCGGCAGTTCCGAGAGAAAAAAAATTATAATGCGATCCTGCTCGAATAAGTTTCGTGTATTCATACTCGTTTTCGAGCACACCAGTGCGAAATTGACAAGGTGCATAATGCATTCTGCAGTTAGGGACATGGCTTATAGACGAATTAGATTTCAATTTGTATCTTTACGTTCGTTCCGCACTGCGCGTACACGTCTTTGGCACTTATTGCATTGGAATGACGAAATTTTAGACGTGAAGCGGTGGCCATATATTTATACAAACTGCTAGTTCAGACATACCAATAAGGAAGAAGATCAGCGGACGATGGAAGCTTGAAGCTATAAGAAATTCTTCAGGGAGTGTGTGTGAAGTATACATATACACAAACAAAGGTAGGCAGTCGTAGCCTGCAAGACCGCTTGCCGAAACGTCGGCTCTTCACCCTTAATCAGATCCCCCTTAAAGTGCTAGATATAGCCAGGAAACCGGACGTCTTCCGTCTGGTTTCCTGCATATAGACAGCATTAAACCAGGATAAGGGTGTAGCGACATCCCGAGTTCAAGGATTTTTCACTGCTTCGAACATGGTGCTATAGTTCTAGACATGCCAGTTTTTCTCCCTTAAGGTAGCTTGGAAAAATACTGAGTTCTAACACGACGCGATATTCACCTAATAATAGTTATCATTGCTTGCTTCAATCTAAACTAACGCGTTAGAACACGGAGACCAAGCTCCGCCGCCATGCAACGGAGCGTCATGTCGAAGCGGGTCTGTGACTTTCAACGAACTGGAACGCAGCGTATCCTAAAAGGCGCGACGGTGATAAGCAGGTTGCTTATTTTTTCATCAGAAAGCTCTCAGTACAGTTCGTGGTACCTACAAAAGGCATGGTGATGGGAGGCCAGATACACGGATTTACGCTGTCCTGCAAATGAGAGCTCTTACTTCGCGTATGCCTGACTGACATTACAAATATGTATTGTATGAAGCAGATATGCAACGCTGTTTTGAATAGCTTTTTTTATGGTAAACACAAACTGCTTTTTGGCCCCCTCCAGGCGATGTTTCGCTGAGCCCATGGTTACGTTACCAACATTGCACACCGTCAGCTGAGTGTATATAACGTAAAACTCGGACACGCCTATCTCGAACGATATCGTGAAATAGTTCGTTATATGCATAATTCGAAATACAAGATACGCCTGTCTAAAGTATAAATAGTCGCACGTCTCGTGCCGTTCATTCAGACAATAGGTCGGTCAAAATAAGCTGTCTGAAAGCCGTAACAGCTCACTTATATTATTTTTTTTTTCGTCATCTCTCTTGTGAAACTCGCGAGTGGGATCAAAGCGAGTATTGCGTCCTTGAAGCGTCGAGCGTGGCGATATACTTGCCGGCAACGAACGACCTCATGCAATACGCATCGGAGCACCATAAATTGCAAAGGTCGCTTGATTTATTAGACCTGCCATGCAAATGTTTATCTGTTATCAGCTGCAACTCATTTGATTATCTAGACAGCAAACAAGGATGTCCATATTTTTAACAGTGGTTCGTCGAATAGTGATCTTAGGAGTGCAGAGAATTATGCGCCTATAGATTATGGCAATAGGCCATACATTTAAATGGCCTGAAGTTTGATCGAGCTGTGAACTTAGTACACGACTACGAGCTGCTAATCTACGGCAAACTTCAGCGCACCAGGCACTTACATAGGAACAGTTAACCGCTGTAAGGCGACATGAGTAATTCAAACTGAACCCCAACGTCCACAATGAATTTGAAGTTGAGGCTGCAGAGAGTCTTGACAACCTCTACCAATTTGAATGAACACTCGTGAGGTAACATAACAAAGCAGGACACACACACACACACACACACACACACACACACACACACACACACACACACACACACACACACACACACACACACACACACACACACACACACACTCACACACACACAAGCACACACACACACACACACACACACACACACACACACACACACACACACACACACACACACACACACAAGTTCTACACAACGCACGCTGTCGAGTGCCTTAAAGGGACACTAAAGGCAAATAACAATTTATGTCAGAGTGAAAGCCCAATGTATGACAACTTCTAAAACTGCAATATTATCAACAGCAGTGCCCTACATACCGAGAAATTAAGCTAAATGTATCACAGGACGAGCGCCACGGGTGGGACATTTTCGAAGTGATCCCGATGACGTATGGAAGTCGGCCTACAATAAATCACTAGTAATCAAACTAGCAGCAGTAAAAAAAGAACCTTCCGAGCAACAAAAGACGTACAAAATGCTGTTTGTTCGTTTCTGCTTGATTCATGGAAAAAAGAACCTCCGTGGCGTTGCCATATGGGGAACGGCGCGCGTGGTTCAAAGGTTCCGTTTTCGCCGAACTGCGCCTCGCCCGGCGCCCTGCTTCGCTCACGCGGTCGCGTCTCAGTGGTAGTTTCGGGATCGCGTACTGCCGCGTGTGTTTTGCGCGCTCGTGAAAGTCGCTCTGACCGAAAGTTCGACAAAATGCCGCATGCATGTGATATTGCCGGATGCCCGAATGGTGCACAACGCCATGCTGCAGCAAGGAAACCGGTGTGTCTTTTCACTGGGTGCCGCGGAATGAACCCTTACGCTCGATGTGGCTTAGTGTCATGCCATTGCGCCAGTGTGCTGAACAGTCAAAACCTCTGCGTGTGTGCTCGCTGCGGGACTGCGGCAAGCTTCGATGCCTTCGATGGCCGTTGTTGCTACTGTGAGTCCCGCTACTTCCGCTCTGCTGCTACTAGTGTCGGCGGCCGCGCAGTAAAAGCGGGCAACGTTGGGCACGGCAGCAGTGACGTATGAAAGTCGTATTTTCAGGCGGGAGATATGAAGCGCGCTAACGCGATGCGGACCACTAAAAACGTGATTTTATTTCAAAATAAGCACTTCCTTGGCACTACGAGTAGCACTACGAGGTTTCTGGACCGCTATTTGAACAATCAACGTCGACTTAATATTTGCCTTTAGTGTCCCTTTAAGTTGTACCTGTTCCTCTTGTCGACTTCACCAGGAAATTTCTGGATACACCAAGGCAGGAATGTACAACACAATGAATACGAACACTTACTCCCCCAGCTCCGCAGAGGCGTCGCCAGAAAGTCGGGAAGGGGGGGAGGGGGTATTGAACAACCATTTAACTATGTTCGTGCGTGTGTTTGTATATACACATGCCAACTTGAAAAAATTGTGAGGGAGGTGGGAGGGGGTTCCGTCACGTTGGTCTAGTGATTGCGGTGCTCGACGGCTTACCCGCAGGTCGCGGGATCGACTCCCGGCCTCGGCAGCCGCATTTTCGATGTAGGCGAAAATGCTTGAAGCCAGTGTACTTAGATTTAGGTGCATGTTAAAGAACACCAGACGTTACAGAGACAGGGCGTGCAAACACGGACACACGAGAGAAGTCAAGACACTACAAGCGCCGGCGTTTGTGGTGTCCTGACGTCTCTCGTGTGTTCGGGTTTGCACGTCCTGTTTCTTTAACAAGAATACTTACGAACTAGCTTAGCTCTCTGTTATTTTAAACACCAGATGGTCAAAATTTCCCGAGCCCTCCACTACGGCCTCTTTAATGAAATCGTGGTTCTGAGACGTAACCCCCAACAATTATTAGGGGGGGAGTGAACGCGCCCTTGCTACTTGAGTGCTCCTCGCCTTCACATTTTTAGCTTGCTCTCGTTTAGAACCGCATTCTTGCTTCAAAGACGTGTTGAAGCAAAAACAGTGTTCTGCAAAAAATCAACAACTGCATTTATTGATAAAGAAAGTAGGTGGGTGCTGGGGAATGGTTATAGCCGTCACATTGTCGAGTGATCTTCAAGAAGATTTCGCAATTTTTTTTCGGCTTAGCCGACGGCTGGGATGACAACTAAAACTGCACTTCGAGATTATAAGCGCTCAGCAAAGCCGAGAGTTGAGCGTATTGCGACGTCCGGGTCCTCTGCGGTGCTACTACTCAACGATCGTCGTTTTCAGTAACAGAAATGTCACTCCCCCTCATTAAAAAAAAAAAAAAAAACACTCTGGGGACTATCGCAGAAATCTTCTTGAAGCAATTTTTGTTTTAAGGCTGCTGAGGGTTCACTTGACTCCACTATTTCAAAAACCGCGAAATAAAAGGTTCTGTGACATATGCTATCCACGCATACACGTTCCGGTGCGCACACACACACACAAACACACACATATCACCATCACCGCTCAACTCAGATACCGCACGATGTGGCTAAAATCAGGTAACAACCACTGGTAATAAGGCAGTGATCAGGTGAGAGGATCAGGTAACAACACACTGATCAATGGCACGTAAGATGGCACCGAAACAGCACGAGCTCTCAAAGCATCGCGTGCAAACACCAACACACCGGCTTTCAAGGCCACACTCCGGCAGCTAGCAGTGACAGCTACGCAAATTGTTCAGTACGGCGACCCCGTCGCATTCTTGAAAAGCGCACCTCACGGCATGCATCCGATTCTAGTATATTGTACCACAGCCATAAAACGCAAAAGATACCGTGGGTACGACATCCGCAAAGCTCCTCGTAGTGTCCTGCGTACCACTAGCGTAGCCAGAGTGGGTATTCGGAAACGGGGGGGGGGGGGGGGGGTATGAGGGGGTTCTAGGCCACACCCGCCAAAGTTTTCACTTTTGAATATGTTCACACATACAAACGCACGCACGAACGTACACAAAGTACAGTTGAACTCTCACCCCACTCCCCCCACCCCCCCTGCCTTCACACAAAAGAACATTCTGCCTACGCCCTTGCTTCGGACTCACTATAAGATAGTTTTAGTGCCAGGGCCCCCAAGCAGCTTACCAACGCGCGCTCTTGCGTTCCTTTGTACTTCCTGCCCCACCCATGGAGAACACAAAGGGACGCAAGGGCTCATGTACGTAGGCAAGCCACATTGGGACTCTGCACTAAAACTCTGAATTAGAGAATTCAAGTGCCCGGGGCCCCACAGTGGCTGCGTAAGCACGCTCTTGGGTTTCTTTGTACTCCAAGCCACGCCCATGCAGAACACAAAGCAGGGCAAGGGCTTACGTACTACGCAAGCCGCTTTGTGGCCCCGGCCCTAAAACTCTCGATTTTATAGCGCGCGCTAGGGTTTAGAGGCCGCTACATTAAAATTGCCTAATCACTGATGAGCTCACCTCGCGTTCTCTTGACTCAGACAATGCTCGAAAGGTGAATACCAGGGTGCGGCACGGTTGTCGGCGGGTGGCGGTCCTCGCAGCCGACTCAAGGTTCGGCCAGTTCGACTGTCTCCATCCGACTGAGTAACATTGAATAAGCGAAGCATCCACCACCCAGGAGGTAAGCAACGGAAAGGAGGACACGGGGCGGTCGCGGCTTCGAGAGAAGGAGCCAACTGCAGCTCGAGGGCTGGACCTACCCTCCCCTCATAACCTCCTTGCAACGCAACGCGTCGTCTTCCCGTGGCAACCTCGCGCGACTGGCATGCTGATAATCGTGCGTTTATCTATTCCGAGAAATTGAGCGTCTTGGGCAACAGCGAATCGACACACGTCTGACGGTTACTCAGCTGCCAGAAGTGGAATGGGTTGAAGTTGTACGGGAGAGAGAGAGAGAGAGAGAAAGGCAAATAAAAGGCAGGGAGGCTAATCAGGTTGTTCAAGAAGCACGGTGGATCCAGTGGGGTATACAGGACAGAAAAAGCAAAACCCGGCGTCGATGATAAGTCGTTAACATAGATGAGTCACAGGAAAAACGTTGACGCAGAGGTGCTCGTGCCGCACTGCTGGCTGGAGAACATACTGCCTGGAGATTACTGCCATAATCCTGGAGAACATACTGCCGAAGAATACTAGGTAATTACGATGCGACTATATACTGGGCTCATATTTGAGACAGTGCAAATTTTCAAAATGGCATACCTGTTTTTAAAAAAAAATAGGCGTTTGTAGTGAGAACGGAGCAGCCGGGTATGTGCCGAAATCGGGTATGTGCCAAACGGGCACATCAATCAATCAATCAATCAAATCAAATTTTATTTTCGCTTCAGACAATACAGTGCATTGTCACTGCGAAAATAGGGGACCAGAGAAAAAAGCTGCGCTTGCGCAGCTTGACTAAGCTCTGGTCACCCGTACAGCAGCAGTGACAGGACGAAACATCTAAGCAAGTCTATGTAGCCGCAGTATATACCCGTTCACCCGTTATAAACGGGTATGTGCCACAGGAATTTGGTAAATCCTACTACTCACCACTGACGCACTAAAATGACGAAGGCAACAGTTAGCCGAACAAACAGCTATGTTCCACAGAAATTTGTGCGGCTTATCATAAAACTATTATCACATGAACGGGCATGTGCCACGGAAATTCGGTGAATTCCACTACTCACAACTTCCACTAAAAAGGAAGAAGGCAACAGTTGGCCCCGCAAATTGCTGCTAAGCGATGGCGGCTAGTCTAAGAGCCCGAGTTCGTAAACGTGAGAATACTAGGGAACGGGAAAGCAACGGCGACTGCAAGAAGACCCCGAAGCGATGGAAGGCCTAGCCAACGACGACGTGCCCGTGTCGTGTCTGTGGCTGTCTGTGGTTTAACTCGAACCACTCTGCGATGAGAATCAATGTAGAAACGACATAGCATCACTTAGCTGAAGCCTAGCAAACAACCTGGAAGCAACCTAGAAACAATGTGCATCACCTAGCTAAGGTCAGAAAACAACCTAGAAGCAACAAGATTAGTCAGTATCTTCGAGTTTCACCGTTTCAAGGTTTGCGCGGATTAGCCAAAGCTTCGCCAATTCTTTCTCTCTACATAGCCGAAAACATTTAAAATTCCATACCTTTGGTGCGACGCCTAATTTTCGTTAAATAAGAGGAACCACTTCGTTTGTAGAAATTCGGTTGGCCTTGTACATGATTCCTCAGCCAGCTCCTTCCCTCTTTCTACTTTGCATTCAGCGTGTGCGTTCGTGTGTATGTTTAACGATTTTAAAAGCGCCTGTTTCTGCATTCGCCAACTTCCATAACAGGCTTCCATCCAGCTGCCGTTGATTTCATGTGTTGGTACATCAACCAACTTTTTTGCCTCATGCCTGTACGTTTAGTTCCTCAGTGCCACTAGTGTTGTCGCAGAAAGTGCTGTATAAGTTACCTCGAACACTTGTCGATGTAGGTATGGTTCACTCATTCTAGTACACCTTTATTTTGCTACGCTGACCAGCTTACGTTATTCAAATGCGACACTGTCCCTAATTATCGTAGTCAATTATCTAATCATCTAAAACGTGTTTTGAAAAACAACACACGCTTCTATACAGCAGCATCAACCTACTGCACCATACAGCCAGACCACTGTTCACGAGTGCTGCTTTAGTTATTAAAAAAGCCTGTGCTGCAAGTGATGGTGCTCTTTCAAGAAAGTTTGTATCAAGTCATCGTTCTCAAGTAAGCCTAGTAGTGATGCAGGACTATCGGCAAAGTGACTATCGATAGTATCGATAGTTTCTTTGAAACGATCAATAGTGTAAACAAACTATCGATAGTACTACTATCGATAAACTATCGATAGTCGAATCGGTAGTACCATCGGTAATATTACAAGCGATATTACTGCCACGCGTATTCATTGCTTTGTTTTGATGTATTCGAGTTTCACCCACAGACTGTTAGCTGCGTTTCACGCAGACCGTGCCGCAATGTTTGAGAAGCTTCGCGATTGTTTGACATTTTAAGATTACGCGCCGGACGCGAATATTCAAGTTTATTCGAGAGCTTACGCGAGCACCAGCGATAACGCTGGAACGTTTGATGACTGATGTATAAAAGACTAGCCGTTCCACCGGTTATCAGATTACTCGACGGCCGGCGATTGTTCTCGCCGCAATCAGTGCGCAGCGTGTATCGCTTGCATTCTCAGTTTTGATTTTCTGGGCACAAGTTCGACCAAAAAAAGAGCTTCGTATTTCCAAGTCTTGCTGCAGCATTCTTCACCGTCACAACCACGTGACAAACAATCCATAGTGGTGCGAATAACTATGCTGTTGCTGGCTGGCCAAATTTCCAAAATATTCGCGATAGCCTACTATCAGCTTCGCTTAATTCATGAGGAAATTTTTATGGAGAGAAATTATTTATGCAGTGAAAATGGCGGCATACGTTCATCAATAAATTAATATTTAAAGCAACCATGCAGTTACATCTTACAATTAACAGTTCTTGGTAGTTTTTTATTTTGAAATCATCAAATGCAATATAAAACTGAAGCCGCGCAGTTCCACCCCATGTACGGCTTCCTTTCCGCTACAGCTGAATAGTTTTACTTTATGACCATGTGTCAGCGAAGCACTCTGGTGAAGAACACAAGCATGTCAACTTTCTTGCCCTTCAGCCTGCTCCTCCGGCTCCACTATGTACCAGGCGCGCGGGGAACCAAGTTTATTAGATGCAAAGCAGCTTTTGCTCGGGGCTGTGTCCGTAGTTCCATTGGCGACCATCCGCTTTCTACGACCTAGCATAGCCATCTGAACGCGCGCTCGCGCCAAGGAGAAGTATTCTTCCTCTTGTTCTTCGACCACTTTGATGATGATACGTCGATAGCACTTTAGGGGCCCGGGCTGCCGTATGCTGTCCTTGCTTGGCGTAACGCAGACAAAACCATGTGTGCTGGCACGCGCCAGCGCGTTGGGGCCTGTATAAGTGCCCAGCTGGGTAAGACGCTGTGGCCTCTCCCCCTTACACTCTCTCAACAATCATGTGATGGCGTCGGGGTACAAAATTCTGCAGACGCGCGATGAACCCTCGTGGCGTGCTCCAACAAGATTTTGGAACGAGTAACAGCAACAGCAACTACAGTGAATTCATGGTGCGCTCCACTTGCAAGGACGCGTTAACGTCGGGCAAGGTGCCCATTATGAACAGGACTTTAAGTCGACCCATGGGCTGCTTCGCATCCCGACATGGTTCCCATTAGTGGAAGATGGTGTATTTTTTTCTGCACTGAGTTCGCGCTGTTGATTTTAAACTATCGATAGCACTATCGATAGTATCTTTTACCATCGATAGTTCGATAGTGACTCAACTATTGAGAGTATCGATAGTACCGTCGATAGTTTTGCATCGCTAAAGCCTAGCCGTTCACCACACAAACATTTTTGATGGTTATTGCAGTGGTGATGCCAAATAAGGGAAGTAAGGAAATTGAGTTATGCAAAAGCCAAATAAATTAGAGAACATAACTGAAGCGGCAACAGAAACTGCGCAGCGGAATCGATAACAATAAACACTTTAACATGATTGAGCGCACAATCGAGATCGTATTGAAGAAATGTAGTGGGGACGAATAGCCACGGGCCGAATCGTGCTGCCTGTATACAATTATACGCAGCAATTTTGAGACAGAAAAGTTCTAATGAAATGCTGGATATGCACAGCAACTTAATTTAAAATTGATGACTTGTGTATAAAATAACCATATTATAAATGACAATCGTATGGTGGTTTGATTAACATAACTAGATTTCACAGGGACACAACCTAGTTTGAGCATAGGTCATTCATCCGTCGGCTCACTCATCAGTCGGCTCAGTCGGACTCTGACCGAGTCGTGAGTCTCAGTTTGGGTGAGTCCTGTCGTGAAAACTTTTGGTGAGTCTGGGTCTGAGGAAGCCCCGAGTGCGAAATTTATGTCGTCAGTGAGTGGGATAGAACTCCACATTTTTTGCCGTCCTGTAGTCCTATGTACTAATCTTCAGCATTACTGTCCGCCTTATGTCAGCTCATGTTTATACTCATGTCTACTCACATAAAGTTGAACAAACTAGTGTTTATACGCAAGCTGAATATTTGTTTATCAGACCCCGAGTTACAGAGAGGGAGGGGGTGCCTTGACCTCACCCACACACAAATACTTTCACAAGAAGTTCTCGATAAACATATCTCGTGTGAGCAGTGTCTTTAAATAAGAATGTCCTTAGTGTATTGGAACCACTGACGAGTCGTATTTCAAGATACCAGATCTAAAGGCACCACGTATAGCACCGATTGTGTGATATATTGGCGTTACAGAGCACTGACACCATATTCGAAAAAGCTAATTATAAGCGAGCGGAATCATGAGTCGACTCACTTTGACTCACTCAGACTCATATCGAGCTATGAGTTGAAGCCCGAGTGAGTCAAGCCGAATGATATTTTGGTCAGTTTGAGTCGGAGTGAGGCCGGTTGTGGAAATTTCAGTGAGTCTAAGTTCGAGTGAGCCCTAAGTGCAGAATATATTTCTTGAATGACTCTGAGTGAGTCTGAGTGAGCTCCACTTTTTGTCCTAACGTATGAGTGGAAGACTTTGCAATATGTTCTACCACCTGTAGCTACAAAAATGCAACTACATATAGCTATCTGGGCACTCTGCTTAGCGATGAAAATAGCAGGAACGTTGTTGGGAGATATCTTGTAAGACGGCGCCGGGTAGCGACCGCCAGCTGCAAAAAAGGAGGAGCCAATGCATGAGCTGAACGAGGAAGTGAGTTGGGCGCCGTTGCAATGGCTTACGCAACAGGCCTGCAATACGACAGCTCCTGAAACGCAGCTTTTTGAGACGGCATTATGCAGGCATTGGCATTAATTTCCCCCCAGAGCCATCTCAATTATTTTTGATATTGTTGTTGTTGGCCTTGGTGGAGAAATCAGATTATTCGCGGACTTTGAGTTAGTAATAATTTGCAATAACTGCTGCGATGACCTCCACGGCAACCTGAATAATAGAGAGTAATGGCGCGAAGAGTGGAGAAGCATTTTAAACACGAGTAAATGCGTCTGGCTTCCCGTTTCCCACAATAATAGGATGTTATGTTCATATACATGGCTGCTGAAGTCCTTATAAGTAAAAGTGAATTTTCGCAAATATCTCCGCGTAACGCCAATTTACAACTTTTTTTTCGGCATATTCATTTTGATAACACTTGCTTATCTGCTTTCCGCAAGCTCTAATTTCTTACACATATGCTCTGCAGTGCTCGCACTCATATTTAATTAATTTGCTATACTACGCTTGTTGGGACAAGACTGGTATACGCATGCATTGTGCGTGGTGTAAAACCCTAATTTAATAAAATAATGCAACATAACCATAACCAGTGCGAATGCAACAATATAGGGTCTATTTTTTCGTCAGCTTTGCAATAAGATCTAAGCTATAGATTCCTCGCCAGATCTATGACACTTTAACTAGCAGACATTTCCGAGATCAGAAACAGAGTTTATTAATGTGATATTTTTCACTTACTGATCTCTTCAAGTATTCATTTTGCCCAAGGGCAATACATGAATGACATTGCCTTAGGAAAGATGGTTATGACTCTGCGCAATCATGTTACCGTACTTATACAAGGCTTGTTTATGTGTTTGTTGCTTACTGAAATAACAATACTGTACGCACACAGCTGCTGTTCTTTCGTTTTTATTTCCATTACTGTTCTATTTTTGTATATATTGCCCAGCATACCTGGACCTTGAGTCCGCAGTATTGAAAGAGAGAGATACAAAACGTTTATTGATGAGTGGCTAGCTATTAAAGGCGAGAGGGTCCCTTAATCCATGAACATTCCCGCCTCGTTCCCCAACCGGGCCCGCGCGACGACTTGGCGCTAGTTGATCACGGCCGACTTGGAGGTAGCATCCTCAAATGCTCCAGTGAGGAGGTTTTAGTCGGTATCTGATGCTGCTGCTTTTAGCGCTGGGATGCTTCCTTTAGATTGCAGCAGGAAGTGTGCCAGAGTGTCCTCTCACAGCAGCATGGGCTAATGTTGCCGCATGACCGTGGTTTTCTAGAGTGCAACAGGATGCCGTGAGTGAACATACGCTCTGAAGGCGCCTGTACTTGGTGCCTTCGTATCTTGTGAGTTTGGGAGTGGAGAATTGAATAGCGAATAATATAAGTAAAAAATGCAGCCGATGGATCGCGGAACGCTCTGCGCCTGCATAACGAGGTCACCGAACGGTGCGTCTGAGACTCCGTAGCATTGCAGGCCCATTGCGCAAGAAGTTGCAACAGCGCCTTTCAATCGCCACGCTTAGAACAAGCATGACATGGGCTCCCCCCTCCCGTTTTTTTCTCCCCCTGCAGCTGGCGACCGCTTCACGTCGCCGTCTTAATAGGCTGAGGACAACAACTCTGGGACTCTGATTCCACCAGCCTAAAATGTGTAAGAAAATTAGGCCAACTTCGCACTAGTGGCGCCAAGCCCGAAGGAAATGCAGAGCTGGAGGCATTCTTTTTTTTCATTTATTTTTTCTCTTTCTTTCTTCATATCTTTCTTTTCTTTTTCCTCATCTGTCTATTTGTTCCGTTTTATCTCTCTTTTTTCCCACTTCTTTCTTTCTCTCTATACATATTTCTTTCCACTCTCGCTCTTTATATCTTTCTTTCTCTTTCTTCCCTTTCTTTTTTCTCTATTTCTGGCTTCATCCTTCTTGCTATCTCTTTCACTTTCTGTCTATATATTTTTCTCTCTTTGTCTGATTCTCTCTGTGTTTGTTCCTCTTTCTTTTTTTCCTCTGTTTCTCTCCATTCCTTTCATATATGCTATGCTTTACTCTCTCCCCACGTCCTTTCTCTTCTCCTCACCCTCACATCTCTCCTCTTTTTCGTCACTTTCCTATCCCACTCCTGGGTATGGTACGAGGGGCGTTCAATATAGATTTCCCCTGACCCACTTCCTGTGGACGGAGAGCAACGAAACTTTGCAGATTTATTAGTCCTTCTCTACATAGGTGACACCCCGGGACACACACTTCTCCCATCTTTTTATGCAACTATAAACACCTCACTTGTAGAAGTCGACAGGTTGCTCCAAAAGCCATGTTGTAACTTCAGAAATCAGTCTCATCATCTGGAAAATGCTTGCCCTTCAAATATGACTTCAATGTTGGAACGAGGTGGAAGTCCGATGGTGTGAGGTCGGGTGAATAAGGGGAATGCGGTAGAATTTCAAAGCCGCAGGAGCGTGCTTCCGTCTGGGCAACATGCGAGTTGTGAACTGGGGTATGGTCTCGCAGAAGGCGGACGCCTTTGGTGAGCATGCCACGTCTCTTGTTTTTGATAGTCTCTCGCAATTTCCGCAGCAGTGAAGCATAGTTTGCCCCAGTAATCGTGGCACCCTTTGCTAGGAAATCCATCAAGACTACTCCGTGCTGGTCCCAAAAGACTGTGAGCATGACCTTGCCCGTCGACGGCTGGGTGCGTGCTTTCTTTGGAGGCGGTGAGTCCAAGTGCTTCCATTGCATCGAGTGGACTTTAGTCTCCGGATCATAGTGATGGACCCAGCATTCATCCTGTGTAATCAGTCTGTTGAAAAAGTCCTGCTGGTTTCCATGGCACATGGTCAAAAGAGCCTGGGAGCATTCGACTCGTACCTGCTTTTGGAAAGGTGTGAGCAGCCAGCGAACCCAGCGATCGGATACCTTACGCATATGAAGATGGTCCTGAATGATTTTTTCCATGAAGCCCACGCTAATCTTGACATGTTGGGCTAGGACTCGAACGCTAATGCGGCGATTTTCCAAAATGGCGGCCTTCACTTGCTGGATGGTGTGTTCATTGACAGCGTAGTGGGGTTGCCCTGCAATCGGAGCCGCTTCCACGGAAATCAGACCATATTTGAATTGGCGATGCCAGTTATTCACTACATCCTATGATGGGGAATCCTCCCCATAAACCTCTTTTATCTCATCGAACGTCTCCCTTGGAGTGCGGCCTTTCAAGTACGGGAACTTGACGGCTGCTCTGTATTCCACTGCATCCATTATCACACCTCACGCCACTTCAGCACCTCTAAAAGAAAGACCGTTATTAGTTTAGAGTTGCAAATTGGCACGTGACCTAAAGTTACTTGTGTCATTACACATGCGCAGTTTCAGCATCCTGCAATAAATGGAAGTTAGTCAGGGGAAATCTTTATTGAACGCCCCTCGTATACTATACAGGCCTATGTTGCACTCTGCCAGCGTGCCTGGATACACGAGTGGTTACGATGCTCGCCTTCGGATCGTGGGCAGGCGTGTTGTAATCCCGGGTCGTGAAAGGAATTTTTCCGCTAAGAACTTCTCTCTATCTCCTTCTTTTTCTAGTTCTTTCTCTCTCTCTCTCTGTACTCGTTCTCTCGCCCATCATAGTCATTCCCTCCCATGGCGGACATATCGGCGCGCGTGTTCTAGGAGCAAAGCAGCAGATGAAGGGGAGGCTGAAGAAGAAGGTGAGACGAGGATAGCGCTTGCCGCTTCATGATGATAATAGTTTGCTGTTCGCAGATAGCGACGGATGGTTGTCATGAACAGCTACGCTGCTTGAAAGGTCTGTGTCAACTGACCTAGTCACGTCTCTCGGGACTAGTGATAAAGTTTCGCCAACCAACCAACCAACCAACTGACCTGAAGCTGTAAATGTTAGCCGTCGTTATTCTCTCATGATGGACCTCACAGAGAAGCCAGCCGATAGCGCTTTTTTAGCCGAGATTAAACAAAGCATTGCTCCTCCAAGAGCAAAGTGATTTCAGTAAAAAGAAATCATTAATTATGAATTTCAACCATTTAACTGCAATTTGCCGAGGGACCTCTTGAAAATAACTGGAAATTTGGAAGGTTATAAGTAGTCGCGTTGCTTCATATTTCATAAGTGCTCGCCATAACACACCAAAATAGATTATGAGGTTACACAGTTAAGAAGGAGCCCAAAGCGCCAACCTTTCAAGGATGTGGTTTCTGGCAATGCCGACAGAAAGGGCGTTTTTTCGTCGCTTTAATTGATTTCAATATATCTCATAATTATTTCACTGCAGTTAAAACAGCACATAATGTCCCTTATGCTTTCCAACACTTAATGTTTCGTTATATTCATTTGTGTCTCTCCATCCAAGCGGTGGCTCGCTAAACAAGTCCAAAAAGTTTTATTTCGTTACGAATGCTTCGAAACAAATTACAGGATGGATTTTTCTTACCGCCAAAATACTTGTTCGTTTGGAATATCATGTAATTCTGAAAACTACGCCTAACCAAAGGCGCAATATGATTTCCCTCCTTTATTTAGTTATCTGGTAAGGTCCAAAACTGCCGCCCACGCATTATCACTGGAAACGCCAGGCCAGACTAGACAAAGTTTCGTTTGAAAATTACCGGTTTGTGTTTCATAACCTTAGAAAGTACAGCCATCGGTTTCTGCTCTAGCACTATTCTTTGTTGTAATCAGAATCCTAGGAATTGCTTTTCGAATACGAATGTTTAAAAGCTTTATACTCCCAGCTACTAACTAACTTTGTGTCATGTGCCTATCCTCCGTTGGCCAAGTTCGTTGCTCAACCTTTTAGTCCAATATTCCAAACTGAATTTGCAATTTCTAAGTACTCATTTTTTGAATACATTATATAGGTACAGTAGAAGAACACAAGATTACCTCACTCTTTTTGAACGTTACACTAATCTGTGTTCCAATAGCTTTCTTTACGAGAGCTTCTTTTCCAGTGTGCAGGTTCCAGAAGAATTATCGGACGTTCGGTAATACTAATTTTCCCAGAGCTTCGAATGGTAGACAGAAACAAATTCTTGATGCAATCGATGAAACAGAAATGAAAGAGCTTCTCCTATGGCTTATTTCATGCTGGCACTTCTTGCAATGTGGTTCCGCGTACCACGCCCGCCCATTCTGAAAGCTTTTTGCTTGATCGCCATGCCTTTATCCATGTGAGGTTCCGCCCTTTTCTGCAATACTTTAAGTAGTATATAAATAGCAGTTTACAAGGTGATGGTACAACAGCCTGATCATTCTTTCGCGTAACTTCTTTTATGCAGTGGAATAGAGATATGTTCCATTCATTTGGACACGCTCCTTTCTTCCAAATGTGCTGAAATAGTTAAGTAAGGCAGTGATTTAATTTGGTCCGGGTGCTCTGATGGATTCTATCCAGATGTCGTCTGCGCCATTTCGCTTTTAAGTATGTAGTAGCCGGTTTGATTGGTAACAAATTTATTGCTACCCTGCAGAGCTTTCCCCGACCCGGCCTTAGGCCTCCCACGTGGGGACGTCGAGGCCTCGCCTCACCGCCCCCTGGCGGGCCTGCTGGACGGCCCAAAGTTGGTCGCCGAGGCTGGGGCTAGGCAAGGTAGCAGCCCACCGCGGCGGAAGAGTTCTGGAGTTGGCACCTCGTGGGTTTTTGTTACAGTCCCAGAGCATGTGGGTTAATGTGGTGATACCAGTGTGGCAGATCTTGCATAGATTTGTCGGGTATGTATTCGGGTAGAGTCTGACACTGTGCGGGGTTGGGTTACTAGCTTGTTAATTCATCTCAACTAATCTAGTAATGCTCTTATTGTCGCTGACGCTGATAGTTCACGAAGGCTCGTTTTCAGTTTCATTTTACCTTAACCAAGTTTCTTTAGATATTGCGTCATACTGATATGCCCTCGGTTCGTGTTAGTGACCGCCCTGAGTTTTGGTAGCAATACTCATGTGTTTTCACTTGAAAACACATGAGGTTGAAAAGGGTGCTCTTCTTCCTCTTCAGCTTGTTTCCTCGATTCACTTACTTTTAACGGTGCAGTACTCCCGCTTACTTACCCTAGTTTGCTTTTGTAGCTTCGCACTTCGTGAATGATTGTGAAGCGCCCCCCTTTCTATTTAACAGCCTTCATTCGTGCGCTGTACCTAAAGCTTTCTTTGATATACCCGTTTTGTTGCCGTTTACTTTACTCTGAATATCTATATTCCGGCTTCATCAGTAATAATTCTATATATTAGTCTAAAGCTGATCTTGCATCCTGCCGACGAGATGAAAACGTTGCAGGGCATTGCTCACTGCATTGTTATATTCCGTCACCTTCAGAAACCACGTAACCAGGTTATAGCTAGCAGTCACATCTGCTGTTTTTGCTCTCGCTCCGCCGTATACGAACTTCGGCTACCTGGACAGCTTACGCCAAGCAATCAGCTCAAGAAAGTGTTTCGCAGGTGTGTACATAGCATCCCACGTGTTTCGCTAATAGATAGTCTGCCTAAAATCTATGCTAGTGACCTGGGAAAGTATAAGGGTAAAAGGAGTGAATGGGCTCACAATGTTTTGTAAAATTATATTGTTGGGTGGAAGAGATGTTCGCAATGTTATTTATTGCGGTCCGCGGCAATCCGCATATCCCATTACTGCCTTGACTTTCTTTACTGCCAGCTATTCTGTTGAAGTCACACAGAATATAGAGCAGACATCTTTTGGCCTTTGCTCAAGTATTCTAGTAGAATTATTCTATTTCATCCGAAGGTGGATGACAGAAGTGAATTAGCGCGTACCACAAATTCCTATAGAATAATAATTATTACTTTATTCATAGCCTAGTATTGAATTCTGGACCACATTTCTTACTCCCATTGCAATACCAGTCCTTATTCTTTGTTCACTGTCCGAGTAGCAAACCGTCAAAGCATAAATGGTTTTTATGAATAGAGCCTGGATTTTGAGGCATTAAAAACGCCTGGCTCCAAAAATAGGCAGGCAAAAGAACGTTTTAGGCATCGGACAGCGTAAACATACGCACCAATAAATTTTTAAATAAATGCAAATAACTTCAAAACGAAGAAGTGGGCGACCTGTGTCTACAACAGGAAAGCAAGAACTGCTAATCTTTACAATGGCACAAAGGCGCCAGCAGTTGAACATAACTGTGCAATTGTCCTTTCTCTCGCACGGTACGCAGAACACGGTCACTCGTTTTATTCTGCAGCGTGATGATGTCAAGTGTCGACTGTTCGAACAGCACACGCCGGGGTTTCATTCTTTTCAGCATAGAGCAGATAGGCAGACCGCTAAAAGACCAACATGGAGGGATGCCTCGTAGTAGCCTGGTTGTCGTAGGGACGATTTCCCCCATGTCGGTAAACATCTTAAAATTATGGCGAGGCTTGCACTAAGTCGTGCAAGGCTTGAAACCGTGAAGCTGGACAATTCTGAAGTCTAATCTGGCTGCCTGTAGGTTGTTGCTAGGCTTTAGCTAGGTGATGTTAAGTGGTACCTAGTTTGCTCCTCAGTACTTAGGTTGCTTCTCAGTTAAACCACAGACAGTCACATCCAGAGAGACAAACCCGCGCTGAAACTGAGCGTTCGCACTTCCTGCAAATTTATGGGGACGTCCTCGATTGCATAGGGTTTCCATCGCTTCAAGGTCTTCTAGAAGCCACCGTTGCCTTTCCCGTTCCCTAGAATTACCTCGTTGTACGTACCACTGAAGCACTCAGTAAAGATGATTCAGCGAAGCGGAAACGTGCGGCCACGGTGTTCCTCTTGGTTAATCCCGACGGTTGATTAAATCTTCTCTCAATTACTGGCTACGTCTGGCTAGAAGTCTTAATTAGTGTTTGCCTCCAGCCTGCTGCCTTCTTCATTTTTAGTGGACCAGCAGAGAGCATTGGGATTTGCCCAATTTATGTGGCACGTACCCCTTCACGATGACGATAGTTTTTAGATGCGAAGCTGCTTATGGCGGAGATCAATCCGGTGGTGTGCAGCGTGACCACCCTTACTGCGCATGCGCAAACCCCCTCGACACTCCCCCTCTCCACTCCCAATCCCCCTCTCCACTCCCTCTCCTCCTTTAGACAAAAGGCTCGCGTTAAGTCGTACACACGCTCAGTCACTGCGCCGGCTGCGCCGGTGTCATGAGTTCCAACGTCAACGTCGGCGCCAGTTGGAGTAATACCTTAGCGCCTGCCGAGATCGCGGAGCAGCGGGTGGAGCAGCGGAAGGATCGACGCGCCGAAGCGCAGCGTAAACGTCGGTAAGCGGACCCCGAGCTCCGGGTTAGCGAAGCCCAGCGCAAACGGCAACGTCGACGGGAAACTGCTACGGATGAAACGCGGGCTCGACATGCCGAAACGCTGCTTCGCATCGCCTGGTCCCCTTTAGCGGGAGATGGTGTAATTTTTTTGTACACACCAAAGCTTTTACGACTGGCCTAAGCAGTTTCGCTGTTGAGAATAATATCAAAAACAAAACAAAAGCCGCTTGCACACCCCTTTTCGTTTCTTCCTTTGCTTTCTGCGGTTTCGCATTCGCCAACCGCTCGCGATATGTCAGCGCTGCGGCGTATGCTGGTCGCTGTGCCCCATTTCACTGCTGCTAGTAGCTGTTTTCCGTAAGTTGTCTGAACTAGAGCACTAGGTTGAACCGTATAGAGTACCGAACAGCCTGTGTTGCCAGGTAACAAGAATAGCGGTTTGATGATGCTAAGCGAAGATTGATGCTAAATAGTGTTCATATTAGCCCCGTTTTCCAAAATAGGCATTTATAGGCACTTTTAAGCATTTAGGCAAAAAAAAGCCAAAAATAGGCTTTTTTATAGCACTATAAAACCACTATAAAAGCCAATGTTAACCTCTAATTCATGCTCATATATCAAAGTGGGGCTATACCGGCGCAAGGAACAAAATATGCATTTGCCTAAAATCCAGTCTATAGTTGTGAACATCCCATTACTGACTACCAGTAGCTTTTCTTGATGCATACTGCTAACAGTACTAGTGTCTATTCTGAGGTCCTTGTCTTGCCGGAACTGCTTTTTCGGAACTGACAGCCTAATTCCATGAAATTTCCGGCGGCTTTGGTTCAGGCACGCCATACTGCACAGAACTATTATTTGCAGCTGCAAGCGCTTCGCTGGTAGAAGTCCGGCTACCTTCAGACCTGAGCACTTGTCCACCAGCACCGCAATAAGAAAACAATCACCGATATAAATAACTCAAATATATACTAGCTTCAAAGCAAAATGTGTGGCTTTATGAAATAAAGGTCATTTTCCCAAACAGTTAACTTCAGTGAAAGGCATTCCTAGAACGGATATCTTTTTTTCCCTCTCGTGCCATTTTCATCCTCGAAAACAACGAACATACAAGTTTTCGTTAAATTACTACAGTGCCTGATAATTTGTTCATGACTGAATGTTTGTATTTAGTATCAGGTTGTTAATGGTGCAGTTATGTATAAATAAGAAAACAGCATTCTGAGTGTGACAATAATTACAAAAATATAGAGAGGCCACATTTTTTTCTAGCTATCATATGTTTTTATTGAAACTCATATTTTCTTTACGTAACAGCATAGCGCTATGTACTGAAAAAGTGTGGAAAGAAAATCACTCTAACAACGTCACTGGTTGTTCCATTTATATATAGCCCACATATGCTGCGGAATATAGCTGCTGATCGAACGGGAATGGTCATCCGAATATCCTTCAGATTCGGCTGGAATCCTGCGGATATTAAGGACGGCGCCATCTGGTCCTCCCGAAGAAGAAAGGGATTCTGCCGGCTGACCTCAACATGAGGCCCGTACTTACTACGTCACAAACTAATCCCACCCCAGATGCGATGTGTTCCCAGACACTGGTGGATTGATTCTCTTTTTTCGCGTCCTCTACACTTTTCTCCAAGTCTGCAATCTTCCTATTAAATTCCTCTTGCTCTCTCTCAAATTTTGCCACCCTTTCTCTCTCTTTATCTCGTTCTCGTTCAATTTCCATTTGCTTCTCTTCCATTTTCTCTCTTTCTCTCTGCATTTCCGCTTCTCTTGCTTCCGCATTTTGTTTCTCCAGAATTCTTTCCCTTTCCCTTTGTTCTTCCCTTTTCCGCTCCTCCTCTCGTTCCCTCTCTCTTTTCGCTTCCTCTTCCTGCTCCTTTTTGATTATCTCCTCCTCTTCCTTGATGAAGCGATCGAACGTTTCTTCAAGGTCCTGTAAGCACGAACGACAGATCAGAAATTTTGCGTAGGTATTTTGTGTTCGTGCTTCCAATGCAAAGGAAGCAAACGCTTACATAGAGCGAAGCGGCACGAATGAGATATCCTTAATAACGCAATTGCTGTCCTTGTTTGAGATTAGAAAATAATTTTGCCTTCGCAGGAATATTACAGCGAAATATTGTCTACGACGACTTTCTAATTTGACGCTTGTCGATCCACGAAAAAGGCTGTAATGACATACAGTACCACTAATTCGATTAAGATTATTACTATGTCGCCGGTTCATAAACTTTCAGCCACTAGTTGTACGGTTTG
The DNA here is from genome assembly GCF_013339695.2 of Rhipicephalus sanguineus. Classification (NCBI taxonomy): domain Eukaryota; kingdom Metazoa; phylum Arthropoda; class Arachnida; order Ixodida; family Ixodidae; genus Rhipicephalus; species Rhipicephalus sanguineus. Next base: position 46,389,601 of record NC_051183.1, on the reverse strand, counting down.
AAACTGCATGGAAAGACGCGGGATCTAACCCGATACTTTAGTGTCAGTAGCCGAGCAGTGAGCCACCGCAGTGACTGTGTAGCCTCTATTGTACCATTTGTTTTTCGCGAATAAAACGACATTTATTTAACTCGAACTCACACTCTCAGATTGTTCTGGTATTGTAATTTGCCTGGTTAACTTATAGACCACATAGCGTTTCTAGCGAACCGATAGTACTATAATCTAGCTCAAGTCTGTATTTTCGTTTGAAACTATAGAGGTGTCATTGCACTAAATGCATAATACTGTGTTTTATAAAGAGATCAGTGGTGCGAGAACGTTTGCAGCTTCACGTATTACACAACCTACACGCTCTTGCAACGCTGTGAACTTGTTGGTATTTTCACTGCTTTGAGTGGCCCAATCTAGCGATCCATAATTTGCACTGGAAAGAATTGGGCGTTGTTAGGCGGCACGTTCATAAATTTCAGATGATGGTAAGAAATACCACATAAAATACCACTAATTTTAGTGACATAAATATAATGGTACGATTTACGTGTTCGTCACGTCATTTGCTCTAGAAATGATATATTCATACAATATCCTGATTAATGCTACTACATCTGCTTCTGCATCATTTATATTATTTGGTGTATTCTGCGCCGTATTACTTGCATGCACATGGAGACAATACCATCTTGGCGTCTTGTGGCTAACTTTAAGCTGTTCCGAATACCCAAACAACTCGCGCTATTTATCGCCGGTATAGCTCAGTTACTAAATGCGTGCATGGAATTGCGGAGAACATCAATATGTGTAATCTGCATTGATTACAGATTTTGAAGTTGTTACCGATATCAATGATGATACCGAGGACTTCATATTTGGAGCAGCAAAATTTTCATGTTGGACCAGCTTGGAGCAACTAAATTATCATTTTGGAGGAGTTTGGAACAGATTTTTCTACCAGCGGAACACCCTGAAGCAGCTAATTGCACACCCTAGAGTACGTCGGAGAAGGCAGTTGCATTCACATTAAAGCATCTAAACAATTACTATGGGTCTGCTACGTAGAGCTAGATGAATATTTCGATTCATTGCAGATATCATGAAGAAAATGCTCTCCTGAGCTCTGAATATTATTTCACACCATAATGCAAAAATAAGAGTGTCACGATGTCGAACCTTCTAGAATAACATCTTCAGCAGGTTTTTAGACACGAGCAAATAAGCAAAATTCTTGTTCAATAAAATTGCAGTTTGTGAAATAAAACTCTAATAGAGTTACGTGGTTCTCTAAATATCATGGTAGAGCGGCAAATCAAAAGTTTTCATATTAATCAAATATTGCACTTTCAATCAGCAGAAATGGCAGAGAAGCTGAATGGCAGTCCCTAAAGCTAAATAAAATCACAAAACCAGATGGAAGATTCCATCCGTAGACGTGAGACTCAAGTGAACTATATCAGATCTTCCCTTTGCTTCCCTAGCAGGAAGCGAGCATAAGTATTGGCAGCATGTCCTTTGCGCGGAGAAATCGAAAAATTCATGGACCTGCAACGTTTTTATGGGGACAGGTTACCAGCGAAGCTGTGCGCCCTCCTTGTCTCTCCGGTCACCACGCCTAAGCGGTAAGCTGTTCGGCATCAAAGACACGCCTTTGAACGTTTACCGTGGAAATCACGTCCTGCCATGAGAGAACTCATGGAAATGTACTCTGATACAACTCATATATGCAACTGTTATTGTCTATTTATTTTAGATTGAAAATACGTGGACTATGTATACAGGTTTACACATGAGCGGCGGGAAGAAAAGAAGCAAGATCATCTTGAAATAAAAGTGACCTGGCGACAGGCTTTTAAGTGCGCAGATGTGGTACGAATAGCAGTGTTTGAGGAGAGAATAGCTTTGGTAATACCTGTGTCGATAATGAAGAAGTGATTGAGGGTGTGTAGACGCGCGTGTGCGGGGAAGTTGTATGGCTTTATTATGTTTGCAGCGTACACAGATAACAGGTCCTAAAAACGTAAACGTGGTACGTGGCTGCTTTCATCAGCCTTCTCTAAAAGCTACGATAGCCTTTGATGAGGTGTGTGTGTAACGCTGCGTGGTACAAAGGCGTTATATTCATTCAAGCACAATATATTCAAGTATCAAAGACATGCCTTTGTATCTTTACTGTTCTACGGGTGCGAAACATCTCCAACCTTTAATAACAAGTTGACATGCGTCATATACATCGGGTACACTGCAAATGAAGGCAACCCAGATGATAAAACTCACAGTATTCAACTTTTATTGAGTTTTTTTTGCATTTATTAAAATATGTCAAGCATTCTCTACACAAGCAGCTACATAAACCGTGGGTAGGAAACAAGTAGCTTGAATTTTTAAAAAAGTGACTCACTGCAAGGTTTTCTAGTGAGCAGATTTGATATGAAGGGCGATATTTCGGAGAAGAACGTGTCCGGCAATTGTGGCGAGGAGTTATGAAATCGCCTCTATTGGGCGCGTGTCTCTCGTTTGTTAGGTAGTATAACACCGGTGCGCTCCTGTTAGTTTTGCCAGCCCGCACTCTACGGAAAACCATGCGGAAGCCTTTCTCGACATTTCTATGAATACTTTGAAAACGAGGGAAGTCTTTGCAGTAAAAATAACAACCTTAGATAAAAAGAAAGCGCAGAATTGTTTACAGCTATAGACGCTACCTGATTACAGAATATGTACAGTGAGCACACATTGCGCGCGGTCGCCTCGATGGGGTAACCCCAAACAAGCTTCTTGCGACAAGGGCAAGCAATCTATGAAGGCGAACCATGTGACGTGCTGTCTTGAATTTGTCTTTGTGCATAAATAAATGGGGCATACAAGAATGAAGCTTCAGTTAAGCGATTGCGCAGCGGCAGCATATGTAACCTTTGTTGCATCGACGTTATCGAAACTTTTCGATAATAATTTGTTAAAAACGTTATAAGAAAACTGGCACGTACGTCACTAAAACATTCTTTTTCTTGTTCGGTCTTGGACGCTTCATTATCATTATTACTGAACTGACGTCACACTTCGCGCTTATCGGTCTCCTCAAAAAATTATTTCGCGCTGCTTCTCTTTTTTAATGCAGTATATTCGTTGGTTGGGGCTAAGACAATATGAGAACATGCCGTGCCTTCTTTTTGACATTATTCCTACCACTCCCGTTATATTCCAGTGAGTTTGCAAGTATCTATAGCGTCAAAACGTGCATAGGCCAAAGCTTAAGACTGTAGGCTTCGCGACTGTTGTGAGACGGACAAACAGTCTGCAAGGTGAAACATGTAGCATCCTGCAATGCGAAGGCGAACAAATATAATTATAACAACGCTCACTGGACTGCTTCTCCAAACAACGGCTGTAGGCAAGGACCCGCATGAGCTATGAATCAGAGTGAAAAATAGAGAAGTTATTGCAGCAAGTATAGTAGAAAGCGGGGCAGAAACAATGCACAGCGAACGAAGTTTAATGATTTCATGCGCAAATATCATATAACAACGTTCCTTTTTACAGTTCAAACAAAATGCAGACACCGCAACGTAAAATTCTAATGCGGAACTTTTTTCTTAAGTTCTGCAGCGATTCTGGTGATAAAATAGCGCCAATAACGCAACAGGTTCGCGACCTTTCCGATAGACTACATACGCCTCCGTCGAAATCAAATAAGACTGGGGTGGGCCAGCTTGAATTTGGGAGTTAATCAACCTACTTTCGGGGTCGATATGGAGGTGGGCAACATACGGGCCAGGTTGCGGAGGGAAGCATCATTAACCATGCATGGGCGATCGCCCATGCATGGTTGGGGCGCTCGAGCGCCCCATTCAGCGCTTTCTGTTAGTCGCCGAACCTCGCAGCCTCAAGCCAAGCCGAAATATTCCTCGCAGAAGTGCTGGCTGCACGCGCGTGTTGCAGCCGATGGCTGTTCGCCATTTCTAAGTTTCGAAATTCATGCTTCACGCAACTTCTTAACTTGCGGATACGTGTGAAGGCTGACGCCTGGCACCGTTAACTACGGCCTCCACTGCGGCTCCGAGCACTGGCCTACCATATCAGACGTCTTCAGAGACAGCGGCTGCCTATTCCAGTGCTCTGAAGTGTTCACAAGCGAACAGCCAAAGCGGGATAGCTTGCCCATTTATTCACAATTACAGAGCTGGCGGAATTCTCAAATATTGTTTACTATATTATAATGTGCCCTCAACTGCTCAGATTTGTTAACTTTCGAATTTCACGTAAGATAACCAAATACCATAGACCGTTACATATATTTGCCCGCATCTGCCGATGCTCAGAGGTCCGAAGGATATAGAGCCTTTATGATTCTTACTTTCTTTATCTCTATATATGACTTTTATAGGTCCCTGTCATTGTTTCCCAGCAAGCTCCGCACTGTTTGAGCACAGTGTTGCACATTGTACATATCATTTACTCCTTCGTCTTCTTGCCTACTTGCGCATTGTTGTATGCGGTATTACTTATTGTTGCCCTTCCATATTAACGCGATAGCGTTAAAGAGCTCGTATCTCAGAAATACCGCCGTCGGCGTCGGCGCCATTGGTTGTGAGCGAAAAATCATCATCTTGTCCGTGACCGAAAAATCGAAAAAGCTGCAAATAAAATAAATAATAAAATTGTTGGGTCCGAGTGAGAATCGAACCCAGGCCGTCTGCGTGGCAAGCAGGTGTTCTACCACACAGCAACGCCTCTGCTTGGAGCTGCGCTGAAAGTAACTTTGATGTTTCCCAAAAATACGCGTCCTGTATGCAGGTGTCACAGCACGAGATGTAATATGGCAGTAATATTGCGTGGTACAAGCGTACATTGCCATCGGGCGTCACACCACGTCAATATCATAACGACTTGGTGGTTTAAAGAGAGCCACCCATTACAAAAGGCACACAAATTACTGCGCGTATTCCCTTAAGACCATGTAGTGGGTGCATCGCAGCTTCGAAAAAGGTTCTCGCGCATAATTGCTCCTGGTTTAAAGCATGCTACCCATTACATAAGGCACACACCTTACTGCGCGCATTCTGTTAAACACTCGTAGTGTTCGAAGTGCGCACTAGGGGCAGGATATTGCTATCGCGTTCAACTCTTAAAGGAGAAGCTTAAGTGTCCCCCAATTTTTGATCGTGTTATGTGGTATGTTTTGCCATTGTGCTGACTTTTCGCTTGCACATTTTTACTGTTTTTAGTTTGCATTTTCTTCTCGACATTGTCTGTATTGTATTTGTTATAAGTGGGAATTCGTTTTGCTTGTTTCAAAACAAAGACTTTATGTTCGTTTCTGGCCAGGTTATATTAATGACTGATTATTATTAGGAGCAGTAGAAGTAGAAGTTATGTGGTAAATGTAAACATTTCTTATCGTGGATTGAGTGGTTGCGAGTGCCTCCGGACCACCTGTTTTGAAGAAAATAAATAAAAGTGATATTAAACCTTGCCTTTGTAAGTTCATCCATGGATGTGCGTGATATTGAGCCTCCACCCAACTTTGGAAAGTCATTGAACACTTTTTTGCCTCTGTCAGCTTGACACGATGAAACGCACGCAGTTTATCCAGACTTCTTCGAGGCCTCTGCAGAGACCGAAAACAGTTATATCCCTCGCTCAACTTTGTGCGACATTTTCACTTACATTTGTCATTTCAGACATATAATGTCTTCTAGCTTTTTCCCTGGCGGCCATATTGGTTGCGTTTGCGCTCGCCTGCAGGAACACGGTACGTTAAAACAACGTTCTCAGTATTATTTACAGTTACTCACAAGAAGCGCGGTTACCGGCTTTGGCAAATCACTTCCTTTGAAGACTTCCACATAAGTCTGGAAGAATAGGGGCAAATATTGATGCAGATAGTGCATGAATGACATCTCTACTTACCTTGAAGAAGGTCATCAAATGCTCGCACGATAATGTTTTACCATTAACCTGCTTAACCAACAGGTTCTCGGGTGCGAGGACGGAGGTAACTAACTCTAGAAGATGCTCCCGAAACTCTTCCTCAATATCTTCAAGACGGCCATCGAACGACGTTTCGCGCGCCACCTACAAAAACAAACAAAAATACGTATGCAGTGGCACTCATCGTGAAAACTGTAGGAGAGTACGGAGCATGGATTCGCCTGCCTTTCGGCGACACTGGCGGTCATTGGCAAGCAAGTGCTGGCGTTCCAAACGTGAAAACTGCCCGGCGTCCATGGCGGGAAAGGTAACCTTAATTTGTGATGCAGTTGCGCCTTCTCCCCTACTCCTTTTGCCTTGCTCTTTCCCTTCTCCTCCTCCTCACCCTCCCATCACTACGCTTTACCCTCACTTCCATTTTCCACCCTTTGCTATGCTCTACTACACAGCGGCTATGCTATGCTATACGTGGCTATGCTATGCTTTACATTCTCCCTGATTTTTTACCTCCTCCTCACCTCACATCCCTAATCATCACACTAACTTTACTTTCCCATCCGCTTGCTGTAATACGCTGTACATGGCTATGCTAAACATTGTCTTCCTTGGGTGACGCCAAGAGAGCGGATGATCAGATGACACCAGATGCCAAAGGACACGAAATTAGACGAGACGACAGCCCGGGTCCCTATAGTGCTCCACACTTACAAATGAGTACGTGTTTTCTTTAAACCGATATTAAAAAAAAAATTATGCAGTTGCACTCTACGTGAAAGCTGCAGGAAGTGTGGAGCAGTGATTCGCCTGTCCTTCAGCGACGCTCGCGTTCGCGGGCAAGTGAATGCTGGAGTTCCAAAACCATGCTCGGCGTCCATGACGAGAAAGGAAACCACTATCAAGGCGAAAGCCTTTGATGTCTCATACTCGCAGCGTCCGGCATCCGTCCGTCCGTGCCATGGAGGAAGGAAAAATAAGGAGAGGCCCTGACGTCACATTCGTGAAGCCTCCACATCGCAAACACCCGCATCGCCTCCTAGCGAAGGAGCCTCGAAACATTTCGCGATTTCCGTCGTGTCGTTTGCAAGCGCATGCGCGATTCGAGCCTTTTTTTTTTGAAATGCGAAGCATTTCTTAGCGAACTTCAGCGAGTTTGAGCGTATCTATCTATCTATCTATCTATCTATCTATCTATCTATCTATCTATCTATCTATCTATCTATCTATCTATCTATCTATCTATCTATCTATCTATCTATCTATCTATCTATCTATCTATCTAGCCGCCTACGGCTTTGGGCTCTCCTGGCCGTTTCGTTAATAGGATATACACCAAAATTGGTATGGCGTAACATGACTTTATGACAAACATATATGACAGGTCATAACATGAAAATCATGATATCCGTGTCATGAACGACATGATTTACATGCCACTGTTCTGGTGCTCTTGCGGCCGTTTCGTTTGTTTGATATATACCAAAATTGGTATAGCGTGACAAGAGTGTATGACGAACATAAGTGACAGGTCCTAACGTGCAAGTCTTGACACGGATATCATGTACAGCATGATTTACATTCCACGCTCATGGTGCGCTCGCGGCCGTTTCGCTAGCTTGATATACACCAAAATTGGTATCGCGCGAAGTGACTGTGTGACGAACACAAATAACAGGCGGTAACATGAAAATCATGACACGCATGTCGTGCACAGTATGACTTACGTGCCACGCTCATGGCGCGCTGGCGGCCGTTTCGCTTGCTTGATATACACCAAAATTGGTATCGCGTGACGTGACTGTGTGGCGAACACAAATAACAGGTGGTAACATGAAAATCATGACACGCATCTCATGCACAGTATGACTTACGTGCCACGCTCATGGCGCGCTGGCGGCTGTTTCGCTAGTTTGATATACACCAAAATTGATATCGCACGACGTGACTGTGTGGCGAACACAAACAACAGGTGGTAACATGAAAATCATGACACGCATGTCATGCACAGTATGACTTACGTGCCACGCTCATGGCGCGCTGGCGGTCGTTTCGCTAGAGTGATATACACCAAAATTGGTATCACGCGACGTGACTGTGTGGCGAACACAAATAACAGGTGGTAACATGAAAATCATGTCACGCATGTCATGCACAGTATGTCTTACGTGCCACGCTCATGGCGCGCTGGCGGCCGTTTCGCTAGCTTGATATACACCAATATTGGTATCGCGTGACGTGTCTGTGTGACGAACACAAATAACAGGTGGTACTATGAAAATCATGACACGCATGTCATGTACAGCGTGACTTACTGCCACGCTCATGGTGCGCTGGCGGCCGTTTCGCTAGCTTTATATACACCAAAATTGGTATCTCGCGACGTGACTGTGTGACGAACATAAATAACAGGTGGTAACACGAAAATCATGACATGCATGTCATGCGGGGTATGATTTAGATGCCACGCTCATGGTGCACTCCCGGCTATTTTTTTACTGGATATATACCTAAATTGGTATGGCATGACAAGAGTGCGTGACGAAAATTAATTGCAGGTCACGCATCGTATATATGTAGCAGAATTAATGTTTCATTTGCATGGCATATACCAGATTATACGCGCATGCATGTATGACAATCTCGCGATATATAGCGAAGTAGATGTCACGACATGAATGACTTCATAAGCCTCAATGACAAACAAGACGATGTATGCAGCTCTTTGCTGGCTGCTTCGCATTACCTCGATTCCCACACTGCGTGGGATCTGCCGATTTTTTTTCGCCGTGAAGCGGCGCCGCGGCGCAGTCGATTCACGCATGCTGCTCCTTGCGTGTGTTCTTTAGGAAAGCTACGCAATGCCCAGCTGTTGCGTATGTTTGCGTATGCCAGGTGCAAATCGCGTGCACTGCGGAAAGTACCGGGTGTCACTTTTCATGTGTACGTACACGTTCGCTTCATTGCTGATCACCAATGCATGGTATTTGCATGCGAAGCTCTCGGATGTGCGCTCTGTTGCTTATTACTCATTGTGTCAACTCAGAACACACGTGAACTTTTGTTTTTGCCGTCTGACGCGCCGTACATAACATGCGCCGAAGGCATCGTACGTTTTTAGAGGCTGTGTCGTTCAACGAAAGGGCAATAAACTTATGTTGTTGTTATCGGACTACGTGATGTATGTATTGTGCGGTGTGCGCTGGCTGCGTGCTTGTTGTTGTGTGCGTACTGGAATTACAAACTTTACGTGCACGATCGCGTATAGAATACAGCGGTGTCCTCTTTTCGACGTGAAGTTACGTCAACTATAGGTTGGCGTTGTGCCGAAGAGCTACTACGCTCACTCCATATACACAAACAAAGAACCGCTAATCCAGCAACAGATCGGGAAATCGGGCTACGAGAAAGCGAAGGCCTAACGCTCAGCAGAACGCGTCACTGCTAGGTGAGTTCGAATACGATGATGCAGGGGCTGAACGTTTTTGATCACGGCACGTACCGGTATTGTGCACAAAAACGCTCCACGAAGAATTTCAGCACGCAGCGCTCGGGCCTGCCACTCACGAGCAGCCTCGTAAACGTCTGCTTGCAACATTTTACTGCGTGCGAACCGCACAATACGCGCTAAGTTTACGCTGGGACTACAAATCTGCGCAGAAGCTAACCACCGCGGAGAGCACGCCGCGGGGCGTCTGCTGTTTTGTTTGCCCCATACCGGTTTGTTTGCCCCATAAATCTGACGTCACTTCTGCCACAATTTTCGCAATGCATTGAAATACGATAGGGCCTCTCCTTAGTATTCCTTCATCCATGGTCCGTGCCCTGGAACAGTGCAAAAGTTGGCCTCTTCCCTTCACACTCTCCAGCAATCACGTGATGGCACAGCGGTGCGAAGCAACAGTTGCGCGTTGCTCCTTCCAACGCCGCGGCGGCGTCCAGCGGCGGCTTCCGTCCGTCAACGTGCAACAGTTGCGCGTTGCGCAACTGTTGCGCAACGCAGCGCCGCTGGACTCCGCCGCCGCCGCGTTCAGTCGAGTTAGTCGGATGGCTCCCAAGCGGCCCAGTGATCGTTCTACGACAAGAGGTTCGGAGAAGCGCCCGAAGAGTGCGGATTCCCCAATACCATGACACAGTCAGTCGCATGGCCACACGTTTTCGCTGAACGCACTGTGGAATTTACACTGTCCTTCAATTTTTGGGGATGCAATGGTAACCGTTCCCTCCTTATTTCACTCCTCGCCCTCACATCACTACCCCTCTCTGTCACTGCCATTTTCCGCCCCCTTGATGTGCTATACTATACACAGATATATGCTTTGCCCTCTCTTGCTCCTTTCCTTGCTCACCCTCACTCCCTTTTTTACCTTTGGCTATACTCTACTATACAGGGCTATGCAATTCATTGCCCTCCCCTCCTCATTTCCTTAATTCTCACCCTCACACCACTCCTCCTTGCCCTCACTTCCCCTTTCATCTCCTTGCTATACTATACTAAACATGGCTATGCTCAACTATGCTGGGTATGCTATGCTTTACCTTCTCCCATCCCCATCCTCCGCAACTTCACATCACCCCTAACCCTTACTTCCCTTTCCCGTCCTCTTGCTACACATGTCTAAGCTAAGATGGCTATACATACATGGTTTGGCGCGTGTGGCGCAATACATGACTATGCTATGCTTTACCCTCTGCCTCCTCCTCACCCTCACTTCCCTTTCTCGCACCCTTACTAAGCCACACAATACATGGCCATTCTATACACGCGTGCCTACCGACATGGCTATGCTAAGCTATACCATCTGCATTCCTCTTTTCCTCCTCCTCACCCTTACTTCTGTTTCCCACACCCTTGCTATACATGGATATGCTACACGTTGTTTTGCCTGCGTGACGCTATACATGGCTATGCTATGCTTTATCCCCTCCCTTTATCCTTTCCCTTCTCACCCACACCTCCCATTCCCGCGCCGTTGCTATACATACCTTTGCTATGCAGGTTTTTGCTGCGGGACACCAAGCAGCGACATAAGATGGCAACATACTTCTTCCTCCTTTTCCTCCTACTCACCCTCACATCACTCCTCCTCAGCCTCCCTTCCCTTTTCCGCCCGCTTGCCACACATGGCTACGCTACAGATGACTATATTACATATGGTTTTGCCTGCGTTACGCCAAGCGTCATGAGACGACTACGAAAGCATACGATGACAGTATACGACAGCCCGAGCCCATCAAATGCTCCGCACTTAAAATATCTATAAAGTCAATAAGGAGGCATGAGATGGAAACACTAGTTGCTTGTCGAAATGTTTTAGCACATCTGATGATACGTTCCAGTGTCTTCATATTTGCGGAACCCGACGTTGCAATCAAATATAACCCTGCAAAAAAAAAACTAAGAAAATTGAGAAATTAGTCCGTAGTTTCGAAATAATTTTTTGAGCGCGACGACGGCTTGATAGAGCCCGTCGTAAACTATGTCACGGCGATACTTGCAGCTATAGCTGCCAGATACAAGCTACGCCATAAATCACTATCAGTTTGCGAAGTAGCGAAGTATTTACTACGCCATTATTTATCATTTTGAGAAGTAGCGATGCATCCTGTACGCTTCTGCAAGGCAGTGCACGCATGTACGTATCTGCTCACTTTATCGATGGTGTGGCTGATGATGACTGATGGTGGTAATGAATGGAAAGCCTAACCCACGCAGCCGTTACGAAATTACCGTGGTGTGACGCCCCGCGTGATATATATTTCCTGTCACGCGAAAGGGCATGTGTTAACGGGATTGCACGCCTGACTTGCGCCTGCAAGTACTCCTACATAGCGGTTTCAAGCACTCGCGTGGCTTTGTGGTGGAATACTGAACTGCCAGGCAGAATGAGCAATTTTGATTCCTGCCCCGACTGTTAGTTTTTTCTCTATTTGTGCGCGAGAGCTCCAATGGACAACGGCGGCGGCGGCGGCGGCAGACAACTACGGCACGAAAAGGGGCTGTTGTGAGTAAATGACAGTTTATGCTATAATATATCCCAATTCTTTTCAAATGCACCCGGGAATGGCATTGCCAGTAGAACTTTTCTAATACCGAAGTACTTGTTTTGATAACTAGTTAAACCAAATTGCGTATTAAAATAATGTAGTGATCTTTATAGTAACAATATTACATGGCGTTTTGCGTACCCAATTCACGATATTATTATGACGCACGTCGTAATGGAAAGCTCCGCGAATTTCGACCATGTGGTTGAAATTTTCAGTGATCAAAAGCTTGCATTTATAGCGCTTTTTTGTAGCTTTTTCTCATATTTAGTCTTTTTTTCTATATCACGCTGTTCCTGAATAGACCATCTCGTGTACCTTACCGTGCAGTGACATCGCGCAGTACACGGTGCTAGAGGACTCCTTCCCATCGAAATGCGAAAGCCGCATCCGTGATCGACGCCGCGACCTTCGGGTCAGCAGCCGAGCAGCGTAACCACTGTGTCATGTGAAGCGGTTCTGTAATTTTTAAGCGTATTGTTCAACAAGGTGGTGAGTTGGGCTAGTTGATTTATGTTCATCTATCAAAAATTAGGTTGAAGCGCACCGAAAATCGTGCACAGCAGAAGTGGGCAGGACAGCGCTTACTGTGCTGTATTTTGTAATAGCGCAGAGAAGCTTACAATAACAAAACAATAATCTGGGCGAGTTTGTAAGATTCGATTCTTGAGCAGGTAGCGAGGAAGACGAAGACACAACACAGCAAGCGCTCGCCTCGCGTTTGTTTGTTTGTTGTTGTTCGTACCCACGAGAGGGATCGGCCACACTGACAATTATAAAAAGAAATGTGAACGCCTCGTGTTTTTGTTCCTCATTTGCGTCTTCGGTCTTTTTTTTTACTCTAGCTGCTCCAGGATGTAGAAAAGCTGTCTATACTTCAGCTATAGAAGTCCTTGTCTACACAAAGCAATATATGGTCTTGAATTAGAGTTAAATCGATATTTACAAAAATGGCAGTTGGTGATATATAACGCATTGAATGCTAGCGATTAGAGAAACGGAATAACAAGGCCTGCTTATCATGAAAAAAATGCCAAAGATGGTATGACTAAATTGAAGGACGTGATACTTATAGAAAAATTTTACCTTTTTTCCCGGATGGGGCAGCAAGAACCCGTCGATGTACGAAAAGCAAGATGACATGCCTTCTCGCAGCTTCTTCAGCTCTGCAGGTTGCCCTTCTCCTGTCTGTAGACGACTCGTGATTAGCGATTTGTCACCACGGGAGCCAAACGCAAAGTCTTGTGGACAGTTCTAGTCACGAACCAGGAACAGGAGCTTTTGAAAGGGCGTTGTGTTATTTTCCTGCAATAGTACATGTTTTCAGTTGCAGCTGATGCAAAGACAAAGTAACAGGCGTCTTGCAAATACCTTCTGCGCAAGCTTCCCGTACTCAGCAAAAAACTCAAGGTGCTGCAGATCGTCCTCTTTGATGTTATTCATCAGGTTATAAACCTGCACAGAGCTGGTCATCAAGGATAGAGAGAAGATCGTGGTGCTCTCTTTCGTTGTTGACTTGCCATCGAAGGTGCCCTGGGTGTCCATCAACAAAACCGCCACCTCCTCGCCATTCGAGTTGGTCATCTGAAAAAATAGGCGCGATGACTTATCCACCATGGCAACTGTGTACAAGCCTCACCAAAAACACTTCGTTCCAAAGCATAATTCCCGTCGTCTCGCGATTTGCACCCGGCCGCCACTGGAAGCCACTCAGTGGGGTGTCTGCGTTTTCCATCCAGTTGGATCGACCGTTGTTCCTGAGGTGCCGCAGAAAGAAGTTTAACAGAAAAGACTTTCCTTGCCGGTACACCCCAGCGACCGATATCACGACGACCGGACGATCTTTCACGTGGTCAGCCAAGAGGATGCCCTCGAGCTCTCTCTCGTTGAACTCGATGCTGTGGTCATCTCCGTAAGATTGCACTCGTAAGATTTGCACTGGTTCTCCATCCATCATGGCGATCACCGTGCGCGACCTGCACATAATGCGAGACCAGTAACTATTTTTATTTCATGAAATATCAGTGTTCCATTTTTGTCAATTACAAATGAAACAATCACCTTGAATATCAGCTCAGTATCAATTCAGAAACTTGAGACGCTTGGAAATAGTCAGTATAGGGAAGACAGAACAAAAAGGAAAAGCAGTAGATTCTGCCGCTGCGCGGCTCTCTAATAAGTCCAGCCTTATGCTACGTAGTGATTTCTATAAATAATAAATGAATGTTTGAGGATTTGCCTAGGGAAAATACAATATTTTTTAAAACCATTTATATTTGTAAAATCGAACATACATATATATATATATATTTTGTTTTGCTATCATTGCTTCAGATAAAGTAGTTTCCACCTTTGATAAGCGTGTGAAGCACAACCCGTAAACGGCACCTTCACTGTGTACAAGTAATGAAGATCACGCAAGAATTAACTCTTTAATATAACTGCTAGGAAATTGCAGAGAAACATCGCAACAACATGAGCATGCTGGCTCACTGTTGACTTTATGTGGCAAGAATAAGGCCTTTTCGCACTTCGTTTAACTGCGAAAGCGCTGAAGATATAAGCGTAGTAGTTTCAAGTGACTCAACAGATCTTGGGGGTAAACTCTAGATTGAATCTTAGTGATTTCAGTGAAGGAAGTATTTCACGTAGACATATGCATAAATGGTTTTTTGAGCCACCCCGACTCCGACGAGCAGCCCCTTTCATTGGTGTGGGCGGCGAACCCCACAACTGGCGCCCAACGTGTAATCGGCGACGTCTGCTACCGACAAGAATGGAGGCTGCTCTCAAGAATCTTCTTGAGACGATGGAGCGCCTCGACCTGGCGTCGGCAGCGTTCTGCGCGGCGCGTGGAGACGCCGCGTCCGCAGCAAGGACTACTTGGAAAACGATAGAGTGGTGGAGGCAGAGAGCCTGGCAGATGCATTGGAAGGTGAAGCTACGGACGTGTTGTGGGAAGAGGCTGCGAGCGATGCCCGAGAACTAAGCACCGAAGGCGATGAAGTAGCAGGGCCGCAAAGACGTGGTGCCTCTGTCGAAGCAGAGAACGGCACAGCAGAAGGTGCAGTGGCTACCGGCAAGAACGACGAGGGCAGCGACGAGAGCGACGACGACCACTCCCAACTCGACCGCAACCGAGACAACCACGCAAGAAGCCACGAGAACCATGGTCAAGGAAGGCAAGACATCCGCCATCAAAGCAAAGGCAGCTGCTGCAAAGGCGGCCAAGGAAAGGCAGCGGTAAGGGCTCCGGCCAAGGCTCTGGGCAATGCACCGGAAAAGGCGGTACCCACGGAGACCCAAACGACGGTGGTGAAAGGCCAAAAAGACAAATCGACGTAGACTATCACCGCGAACTTTCACTTTTGAGGGGGGGAATGTGTGGGGATCGCGGATAACAACCCTCGCCCTCGCCTTCAGCGGCGGTGATGACAAGCAGCGACGAGCGCCACTGCGCATGTGCCTCCATGTGGGAATGCTTTATAAACCAGCACAGCGAGCGGCCCGGGGGGAGTGGCCGGCGAACTGCCGTGAGTTGCGTGGGTGTGCGCGGCGTGCGGTCCGCTGGGGCCAAGGATAGGGGGACCGGCGCGGACGTTGTGCTTCGAAATTGGTTGAGCTTGTTCTTGTGTTTAACCCTTCTTGCCCTAACGTTAAAGTTTTATTAATAAATGGTTTTTTGAGCCACCCCGACTCCGACGAGCAGCCCCTTTCATTGGTGTGGACGGCGAAACCCACAATGCTCAACTACCCCTGTGAAGACACGTTCCACTTTCGTGTTCTACCGATTCTTATGAAAGGGGATCAGCCATGTTTCATTTGTATTTTCTCCTCGACACTCTCTGTATTGTTTTCAGTATTAGTATTATATGTTTTGAGTGTCTAAGCAGAAATATTTTACAGCTCGTTCCGGCGTGGTTCAATAAATTACTATTATTATATCATTATTATTATTAGTAGTAGTAGTGGTTGTAGGGGTGCTATATTTGCGGACATGTCTTATCGTGGATTGTTGAACCAGTACCGGTGCTTCTGGCTTCAGACCACCTGGTTTTAGGAAAATAAATAAAAGCAGCATTAGACCTTGCCTTTACGAGAGCATCCATGGATGCGCAGGACATCGCAACGCCACCCAACTTTGGAAAGTCACTGAACACTTTCTTTGCCTCTGTCAATTTCTCACGGTGAAACTCATGCAGCTTGGCCAGATTTCTTCGAGGCATCTGCGCAGTTGAAAACCAGTTAGGCTTCGACCATTTGTACAGCTTTGTGCGTCATTTTCACTTACATTTTTCATTTCAGACTTATAATGCGTTCTTGCTTTGTCCATGGCAGCCACATTGCTAGCGTGTGCAGTCGCCTGGAGGAGCACGGTATATTCAAAGAACGCCCACAGTATCTGCGGTTACTAACCTGAAGTATGGACGCTGGCACTGGCAAATCACTTCCTTTAAAGACTTCCACATAAGTCTGGAAGAGTAGGTGCCATTAGCAATGCAGATTGTGCATGAAAATAAGCCTGCTTACCCTGATGAAGGTCATCAGGTGCTCGCACGATAACTTTTTACCATTAACCCGCTTGACCAACAGATTTTTTGGTGCGAGTATGGAAGGAACTAACTCAAGCAGCTTCTCACGAAACTCTTCCTTGATGTCTGCAAGACGACCATCGAACGACGTTTCGCGCACCACCTACAAATAAGACAAGATTATGTGTGTGTTTTCGTTCGTTGAACGTCCTGTATTAAGAAAGCTATATTGGAGATGCGGCAGCATGAGATGTAAAAAAAAGAAGTTGCTTCCCAAAAAGCTTTAGTGATATCTGTTGATACGCGTCGATGTGTGCACGTTTCCAGAAACAGACGTTGCAATCAAATATAAACGAGCGAGAAAATAACGAAAATGCAGGAACGAGTTCATAGTTTCGAAAAGCTTTTCTGAGGGGGAGTAGTGGCTTCCTAGAGACCGTCATAAACTATTTTAGGGCGACACCCGCAGGTCACTTATATTTTTGCGAGGTAGCTAGTCATTAACATTCAGCGATCAATAAAATTCTTCAAGGTAGCGAAGTAACCACTGCGTCGTTACTCATCAGTTTGCGAAGCAGTATTGTCCCCGTTACGCGTCAGCAAGGAAGCTGCGTACACACTACATATATACTCTTATGCTGCGGCGGATGATGACGACGAATGATCCGGAAGTCCTTTTATTGGGAGAAAAGCTTTAAACCGCGCACTCGTTACGCAATTCGCATGGTGTGACGCCTCAAGTGATTCTAATATCCTGAAACGCAAAGTCACCTTTATTAACTTGATTGTATGTCCTGCACGAGCGTGTATGGGGTCCTTCTACAAAGCAGTTTCTAGCACTGGCGTGGCTCTGTGGCAAAATGCCTAACTGCCAGGCAGAAAGCCTAATTTTCATTCTGGCTACAACCTTCTTTTCTTCTCCAATAATGCGCGATAGCTGTAGCGGACACCGATGGTGGCGGCGGCGGACAATCACGCTACCACATTCGGCTGTCGTGTGCTAATCACACCTTACACTGCAATATAACCGAATTTTTTTTCAAATGCAATGAGCAATCACGTTGACAATAAAATTGCTCTAATGCCGAAATATTTCTTTTGACAACTGGTTAAACCAAGTTGGTATTAAGATAATCTGCTTACATTCAATAACAATAACATCAACAGGGGATTACGTACGAAAATAACTATATGATTATGAAGCACGTCCTATTGGAGGGCTCCGACACTCTCGGCCACTTGCTCGGAATTACCAGAAAACTAAGGCTTCAAATGATAGCGCTTCTTTGTGTATGTTTATCCTCTTTCGTCTTTTCCCCTATGTTACGCCGTTCTTCAATGCACCATCTGGTGTATTTCACCGTGCACTGACATCAAACGGTACACGGGGCTCTAGCAATTCGCTTCCACCTAAATGTAAAAGCCGCAGACGGGATGGAAACCACGACATTCGGGTAGGCATCGGAGCACCGTTACCACTGTGCCACCGAGGCTGTTTCAAGCTCTTTAAAAGTAGTTTGTAATAGGGCAGAAACGTTGTTCATATTTCACCTGCCCAAATAGTTAGCTGCACAAAGAAATACATGGAATTCAGTAATGTCGAAAGTTGGGCGAGTTGGTGATAGTTCATGATTATATATGAAGCAGCGCACGACGACAGGCACAAACGTGTCGCGTTTGTTCCTTTTGTGCCTGTCGTCGTGCGCTGCTTCATATATAATCAAGAAATACATGGCCTTTTAGGGTTAAATCGATATTACTAAAAATAACGGGAAGTATATGGCGAACTTAGTATTAGCAACCACATACGCGAAATAACAGGCACTGCATATCATGAAAAAATGCTAGGCGTGATTTAGCACAACTGAAGCAAAGGATGCTTAGATAAAGATTGCACCTTCTCCCCCGGGTAGGGCAGCAGGAATCCGTCGATGTCCGAAAAGCAAGATAATATGCTTTGCCGCAACGTCTTCAGCTCTGTAGCTTGTTTTTCAGTTATCCTTAGACGACTCTCGATTGGCGATCTGCCACCATGGGATCCAAACTCAAAGTTCTGCGGCCAGTTCCAGTCTCGTACCACAAGCAGGAGCTTCTGAAAGGGCCGTGTTTCATTTTCCTGCGATGGTACAGGTTGTCACTTGCAGCTGTTGCGAAGATCAAGTTACGTTGGTCTTGAAAATACCTTCTGCGCAAGCCTCCCGTACTCGGCAAAGAATTGAAGGTGCTGCAGATCGTCCTCTTTGATGTTGTTCATCACGTTGTAAATCTGCACAGAGCTGGTCATCATGGATAGGGAAAATATTGTGACGCTCTCTTTCATGGTTGACTCGGAATCAAAGGTCCCTTGGGTGTCCATCAGCAAAACCGCCACCTGCTCACCACTCGAGTCGGTCATCTGGAAAAATGGGTGCAATTACTCAACCACCATTGCTACTGTGCAACAGCCTCACCAAAAACACTTCGTTCCAAAGTAGAATGCCCGTAGTCTCGCGTGTACAGCCAGGGCGCCATTGAAATCCATGAAGGGGGGCGTCTGTGTCTTCCATCCAGTCGGATCGGCCATTGTTCTTCAGGTACCGCAGTAGGAAGCTTAGCAGAAAGGACTTTCCTTGTCGGTACGCCCCAGCGACAGATATCACGACGACCGGCCGATCTTTCACGCCGTCAGCCAAGAGGATGCGCTCGAGCTCCCTTTCGTTGAACTCGACACTGTGGCCTTCTTTGACTCGTAAGATTTGCACTGGTTGCCCAACCATCATGGAAAACACCATGCGTGATCTAGAGAAAAATGGGAGACAGGTAATTCTTGCTATATTATTAAAGTTTTATACTAATTTATTTTTCAGTTAGAAATGATATGTTTAGCTCGAATATTATCCCTATATATACATGGAAATTTGGGAACCTTGGTAAAAAGTCAGTAAGGGGAGCAAAATAGAAAATGAAAAATCTATAGGTCCTGCCGCTTCGCGCTTGACTAATACGGCGAGCTTGGTGTTACTAGTTGTTCCTATATTTAAGTTTTGAATGGCTCTTCAGACTTTCGCAAGAGAAAAATGCACAGTTTTTGAACCTTCAACATCTATAGAGCACAAAATGCTAATTATCATTATTTTAGCGTTATTCTTTAATGTAGGTTACCACCTTCAAAAATGCAAGTTTCTGAAAAAAATACTTTTTTTTTGGAATCGACGTTTTCAAGCTCCCGGTCTATTCAAGAATATTTAGCAAGGAGAATTGTGCAGTTATCTTGAGTCGTTAGAAAGTTATGACCATTTTCCCAACCCCTCCTAGACGCATTCAAAACCGAAACTGAAGGTTTCTGAATCCACAACACTTCCATGTCTTCATAAATGTTTTTCTTATACATAGTTTGTAATGCTAAGCACATTCTCAAGTTTGTGGGCATGATATTTTCGATCTATTTTAAGATTCCCACTACGTGGCTGCGGCACTCCGTTGTTTAAGTTGCGTGCGTTTTCGCTCGGTTGTCTCTTCTTTTTCGTGCACCATTTCGAGCTCCAGGAGTTGTGGCCTTTCAAGGAGAAAGTTATAGTACTGCATGAAATATGACAACGTAAAAAACGAAACAGAAGCATTAACGCAAGTACGGAATACCAAGCGTGGACCCGCTGTGACGCACTTTGATGAGATTCAGCTGGAGTGCTAGAAAAAAATATGTGCTTCATCTCGCTCAAAAGAAGAATGCGCCGCTTCAAAGGAAGTTCCAAGCGATGATCATGGAGAATGTGAGACATGCTGAATGTTTTTAAATGCGAAGCATTTCTTAGCGAACTTCTGCGACTTTGAGCGTATCTATCTATCTATCTATCTATCTATCTATCTATCTATCTATCTATCTATCTATCTATCTATCTATCTATCTATCTATCTATCTATCTATCTATCTATCTATCTATCTATCTATCTATCTATCTATCTATCCGCCTACGACTTTGTGCTCTCCTGGTCGCTTGGTTCATCGAATGTGCACCAAAATTGGTATGGCGTAACATGACTGTATGACGATCATAAATGACAAGTCATAACATGAAAATCATGACACGCATGTCATGTACAGCATGATTTACATGCTACGCTCATGGTGCGCTGGCGGCTGTTTCGCTAGTTTGATATACACCAAAATTGGTATCTTGCGACGTGACTGTGTGACGAACATAAATAACACGAGTTAACATGAAAATCATGACACGCATGTCATGCACAGCATGACTTACGCGCCACGCTCATGGTGCGCTGGCGGCCGTTTCGCTAGCTTTATATACACCAAAATTGGTATCTTGTGACGTGACCGTGTAATGAACATAAATAACACGAGATAACATGAAAATCATGACACGCATGTCATGTACAGCATGACTTACGTGGCACGCTCATGGGGCGCTGGCGGCCGTTTCGCTAGCTTGATCTACCACGAAATTGGTATTGCGCGACGTGACTGTGTGACGAACATAAAAACACGAGTTAACATGACAATCATGACACGCATGTCATGTACAGCATGACTTACGTGCCACGCTCATGGGGCGCTGGCGGCGGTTTCGCTAGATTTATATAACCAAAATTGGTATCTTGTGACGTGACTGTGTAACGAACATAAATAACACGAGTTAACATGAAAATCATGACACGCATGTCATGTACAGCATCACTTACGTGCCACGCTCATGGGGCGCTGGCGGCTGTTTCGCTAGCTTGACCTACCCCGAAATTGGTATTGCGCGACGTGACTGTGTAACGAACATAAATAACACGAGTTAACATGAAAATCATGACACGCATGTCATGTACAGCATGACTTACGTGCCACGCTCATGGGGCGCTGGCGGCGGTTTCGCTAGATTTATATACACCAAAATTGGTATCTTGTGACGTGACTGTGTGACGGACATAAAAACACGAGTTAACATGACAATCATGACTCGCATGTCATGCAGAGCATGGCTTACGTGCCACGCTCATGGGGCGCTGGCGGCGGCTTCGCTAGTTTGATCTACCCCGAAATTGGTATTGCGTGACGTGACTATGTAGCGAACATAAATAACACGAGTTAACATGAAAATCATGACACGCATGTCATGTACAGCATGACTTACGTTCCACGCTCATGGGGCGCTGGCGGCGGTTTCGCTAGATTTATATGCACCAAAATTGGTATCTTGTGACGTGACTGTGTAACGAACATAAATAACACGAGCTAACATGAAAATCATGACACGCATGTCATTTACAGCATGACTTACGTGCCACGCTCATGGAGAGCTGGCGGCCATTTCGCTAGCTTGCTCTACCCCGAAATTGGTATTGCGCGACGTGACTGTGTGGCGAACATAAAAACACGAGTTAACATGAAAATCATGACACACACGTCACGTACAGCATGACTTACGTGCCACGCTCATGGGGCGCTGGCGGCCGTTTCGCTAGCTTGATCTACCCCGAAATTGGTATTGCGCGGCGTGACTATGTGACGAACATAATAACACGAGTTAACATGAAAATAATGACACGCGTGTTATGCACAGCATGACTTACGTGCCACGATCACGGCGCGCTGGCGGCCGTTTCGCTAGCTTGATCTACCCGGGAATTGGTTTTGCGCGACGTGACTGTGTGACGAACATAAAAACACGAGTTAACATGAAAATCATGACACGCATGTCATGTACAGCATGACTTACGTGCCACGCTCATGGGGTGCTGGCGGCCGTTTCTCTAGCTTGATCGACCCCGAAGTTGGTATTGCGCGACGTTACTGTGTGATGAACACAAATAATAGGAGTTGACATGAAAACCATGACACGCATTTTCCTCAATGACATACAAGGCGATGTATGCAGCTCTTTGCTGGCTGCTTCGCATTACATCGATTCCCACAATGCGTGGGATCTGCCGGCTTTTTTTTATATGGACATTCGATTCAAATCTTTACAGCCATTTTTCTCAAAACATACTTTTTTTGCATTCTACGTTTACGCGAACGGTCATAACATTCCTTCTGATCAAAATTGTCGCGTGCAATTTTGCGCGCTATTTCTTTGCATGTTTAGCTGTGCATTCAAGCACAATTATTGAACACGAGCGGCAACTTTTTGTACTATAACCTATTGTGTGCAAAAGAAACCCGTGAAATATAAACTTTTTTCAGTCTTTTTACGATAACGTGCCTTTGCCAGCGCCTCCTCTATTTTTCTGTGCCTGTGCGAAGGAGCGGAGCGCAATGGGATTGATTGATTGATTGAAAACTTTATTGAAATATATACAAAGTGCTCTCGCTTGTTTGCTTCAGCATCATGGTGTAAAAGAAATGGGAAAGGAAAGAGAGAAAAAAAAGATAAAAAGGTGAACCGACCGTCGGCGTTAGCCGCCGGGCGCCGCCACCGTAGTAGACCCGCCGACGAGTCGTCGCTCGCGGAAACGAATGCCGCGGGTGCATTCGAAGCTGCTATATGGTTCAATTTTCGGCTGTATTCGCGTTGTTTAAAGTATAATTAAAACTTGTATAATTAAAACTTGTAAAGTGGAATCATGAAGCACTTGTCGTTCTGGGCAACCAGCCCATTTCGAAGGCATGTCTTTCGCGGCTATTTGATCGAGACGCTCGCGCGTCGTCTGCTAGCCCGATACCAAATAGCGCATGCCAGTGATGCGCTGAAAATTGTTTTGCCACCGTTACGTTCGCTTGACTGAGAGTCGGTTTTTGACTGTCTGAAAGTCGAATTTCGAAAGCAGCATTTGCCTAGAGCTAATACTGAAAGCTTGGGCGCTTAAGGTTCCCCGATGCGTGCTACCTTCTACTGGTGTAGCACACTGTGCGCAAGCCTGGAGTTCATGCGCTACATAGCATGAAATGTCACTAGACTGCTTCCAGGGATATACGTGATCGCCCGTTCCCTTGTAAAGCTTTTGAGAATTACATTTGTTGCCACCGGGAGAAAGCAACAGCTGGTGCCAGAAAAAGAGGAACTATGCGAAGTGATTCCACCATTTCTGAGCTAAAACCAGTTAAATCGCGGTGGTAGAAAAACAAACAAAAACAGCTACATATGCCGCGCGCTTCCTGCAACACTGACCGATGTGCGTGAACAGACGTTGTATAAAATCGTAGTGCCGGCTCTCAACTTGAGCCATTGTGAAATGCGTGAAAAATGGCGCGGCCTGTTGTCAGATGCCTGAGTTCGTCTTTGTATTTGTCGACGGATAGTTGTAGCCTCAGTATCTGGCTCCTCGGGAATCTCGGAGTGAGGCAGGAAATGTTCAATACATTGACCGAAAGAAAAAGGAGAAGATGGCTTTCGCCTTTCAGTCGTCTTAGATGAATGTATAAGGGACTCTGTGAGATTTCTTTCTTTAACAATAAAGGGAAATAAAAAAAGACAATAGTGATTTTTTTCAGTTCCATTTGCAGAGTGGAAAAAAACAGTATGACATACTAAGGCATTGGGGCGTTTGCAATAGCCTCAAATAGAAAATAAAACGCAAATGCTATCAAACTCGAGTGCAAGTATCGAACCGGCAGCACGGACTGACAGACAGCCTGAAAAATACGCATACAGTGGGGATGGAAAGACACGCGAACATGCGGCATCTGCATTCATTGCTGTTTCGCATTTACTTTCAAGTGGTTATAGCCTGGACGATTGATGAAAAGACAGCGTCATCCATGAAACAATAAAAGATCATCTAGCATCTCTTTATTGCCACCACGGTTAGAGCGTGATGAAAACAGCGCGCCGCTATGTTCGCGTTTCTTTCCATCCCCCTGTACCTGTGAAAGCCTGCAAGAAGCACAAATGCAATTAAACTCGGATGCAAACACAAATTCGTGAGCTTCGTGATACGCGCGGCCGTACAGCGCCAGCTTCCCGTAGTCTACTTGCACAGCGCCACCACGCGGCAGCGGCGAGCGGACGCGGAGCGCGCGCTCGACGGCCCGAGGAGAGCGTTCGCCCAGGCACTGAAAAATAGAGGAGGCGCTGGCCTTTGCTTAGAGATGAGGTGATCGTGGAGGTTAGATGCACACGGTAGTGTGCTCACTACGTACCTGCCGAGTCCCGTTTGAATCGCACCTACCATTTTGTAGGTATGACTGTTTGCGCAACATGCATATTTTGGCACATTTTGATTTTACAAATTTTGTTTTTGACATTTTAGCACTTTCATCATTCTAAAGTTTATGTTTAGCTAAGCGCTACATGCCAATACTATAATTATAACTTCTGGACTGGAACTGTAAATTTTTTTCTCGAATGTGCTGACCTACGTTCTTTAAGAGAAAACAGCTTCCACATTCGATAAAAGTATCATTCACAGCACATAAACGGCACCTTCATAAGGTACATATCCAGCTTTTGTGGACACATCACAGCCAGCGCCCCTGGTGGCCCCGGCGCGAAGCTAGCGCGTTTTCAATGGAACTGGTGAGTTTTTCCCGAATAATTAAGTGTAGAGGGAGTATGTTGAAAAACGCAGACCACAGAGCGCTTCTGGGAACCTAAACACACGAGAGGACTGCAGCGATCATGTTGCAGTAAGCTTCAATTTTGTTCCCAGAGCAGTTAAAGATTGTACAATGGGAGTCTATGGAAACGGCGAAAAAAGTGGCCCGTTTTTCAAGACAAAAACGGTCACTGTGGTAAAACTAAGCAAGTTATGTTAATGGTCAGGAAATCATATGTAGTCCTGACACTCAGCTTTCGTTTGAAGCCATTCTCAACTTTTCGCAATTGGCGTAACATTGTTCCCTAACGCGTTTTTTGAAACGCGGTCCTTCAAATGCTTGTGGTATATTGATAAACCCTTGCTTATCACCGGCGGTACGGTGACGTCCGTGGCCGAGTGAGTTAATCGTTCACTTTCAAAGCGCGACATCACCGCGCCGTCATCGGTTCGATTCCTAGCGTAAGATAAGCTGTTTTTTTTTTTCCAACCCGTGACTTAGTTTCACAGCATCCCTCAAGATGTCGCCGCAGAAACAAAAGAGCTTTCGTTTCGGTTTCGGTTTTTTGACTGCAATGTTGAGCTGCCGTTTCCCTTTCTTTTTATTTTATGACTTTTTTAGTGTATGTTTAAAAACTCCACACGTATCAGATCGTTCAGATCTACATTTGTAATTCTTACTTTATCCTTTTTATAAACGTCCTAAGGAACAGAACGAACGCTCAAGTTATGGTGAACAAAGCTCTTTGGAACTTTCGTACGCGTATTATGGTGGAAACTTATTTCTCCGTTCTCATGATTTCGTTGTTATATTGTGAGGTACCTACAATTCAGCAACGTAAAGGAAACGAAGTAAGCTTAGAAAAGCGAGGCGTAGTAATGAAATGACAATGTTAGACGTTTTTGCAGTTGCTTTTTAATTTAGGGCTAAGGCAAGTGTCTGTCGTAATCTTAACGAAAGAAGGGCAATCGTTCGAGGGATTCTTTTCCTTGTTAGACACAACTAATGAAACGAACAGATCATTACTCCAAGCAAGGAATAGGAAAGATTATTTGATTTTTTGTTTTAAGAAATCAAAATCGCTATCTGGATAGGCATCAGCGGACGGCTCGTATACCTACATGCTGCGCTCTCAACGCAAAGAGACTGTGCGAAATCCCCTTTCCCACCTGGAGTGGCTGTCTTCTTTTAAACTGCCATTTTGCAGAGTTACGCGAGGCTAGATCTAGGAGAGTTAGCGTCCAGCCTTACTTCATTTGTTGCTATCGCACTCTTTGCATCGCCCTTGCGGTCAAACTGGGATTTTTATTCACCTCTCGTCGTATCTATCGTCCTACGTCAAGAGAAAGAGACCGGCATGCCTTCTCCTTTAACATCACAAAACACTGTGCGCTGCATCGGATAGGTCCGTGTGGATCAAATTTTTGTGGTAGTCCAGGGACTGGTGTTGCCATTTACGAAACGAAAATCCTGTGATTCAACCGCTTTTCTCAGGCACTCGCAGCCGACCTCAACGTACCGCAGTCATTTTAAACATCTATAAATAAAAATGTGCGCAGCTTGTACTAGTTGCGTAAGGCTGGAACCGACAACGGAGCTAGTGTTCGATCTAGCTTCTAAGGTTTTGCTAGTAACACCAAGCTTTTGCTAGAGGCGCAACGTTTTTGCTAGTAGTACTATGATGTCGTTAGGCTTGGATCGTCTATTCTTCTCAGGTTTCGGTCGGTTCCCCACACTACGCACTTGTTGCGTGGTTTTGAAGGGGAAATGTCGCGTCACTAGTAGTTACGTGATGTGATTTTAGTCACGTGAGAGAGAAAGTACATGTTTATTAGAGTCCAGTGCAGACGCTGAGGTTGCTCCGCGCCACCCGGTTGTTCCGAAGTTTTTGGCGCCAATACGTCACGTCAGTAGTTACGTGACGTTACGGGATTTTAGTGGCGAGACTAATTACTTCATTTTACGTGATTTTAAGTCACGTGACTAGTTGTTACGTGATTATAGTCAGGTAAGGAGATGTTGTGCGATGTTACGTGATTTTAGTCATGCGATAATTGCAGGCCTGGTGTACAAAAAATTGTAGTCACAGGAAACAACAACCCATCATCGATATCACATATGTTTCACGATCACGAGAAATTAACTTTCATTGCTCAAAAGAGCAAGCGAAGCTGCACTCATGCACTTTTTTATCGCGTTTCAAAATTTCTTGGTCTTCTACGATATTTCTGGAATTTCTTGCATGCTTCACTTGCTCTATTCTTTTTTTCTTTTCTGGTGAAAAGCGTATATATATGGCTGTAAGCTTGAAAATATAGCCAGTTGTAAGTTCAGCGCTGTGTGTGTGTTCCAATATCATCCTCGTTTCTTACGGTGTGAAATATCGAATTATGCTCTTCAGCGCATTTTTACAGCGCAAACAGAAACAGCCGTTTTCACTTTGCATTCCGTTCCTGCTCTTTGGAAGGTAGGGACACTAGCAAGAAGCTTTGCAAGGAGCGTTTGACCGTAAGATCTTGATAATAGCTATCGTATCACGTGCCAGCCGCCGCGCGCTGTGGCTGAATGGGTTGATCGTCCGTGCTGGCTGTTCGCGCGTAATCGCTAGGGCGCGGCTTCGAATCAGAATGCGGTCTTTTCTTGCTCACTTTTCTGTCTCTCTCAGAATTGCTTAAGTTTGCCGCGGTGGTACAGCGGTTACGGCGCTCGGCTACTGACCCAAAGGGCACAGGTTTGAGGGGGGCTCCAGCATTTTCGAACGAGGCCAAATGCTAGAGGCTCGTGTACTTGGTTTTAGATGCACGTAACGAACATGAACTGGTCGAAATTTCCGCAGCCCTCCTCTACGGCACGACTCATAAACATATTATGGTTCTGGCACGTAAACTCCAGCAAATTTTATTACAAGTGCAATGCTACTGAATGTTTAGTTCTTGTTTTCTCGCTGGACCATTTTACCCAAGATATTTGCTGCAGTTTCGGTTTCGCTTCTGTAAATGGAGCAAGTAAACTTCTCATGTTTATTATTTATTACCACGCAACCCATTACTTAATAACTATCAAAAGGAACCCAGATTTTAGTTAACCTCAACCATAAGAAGGCAATACGCAACGAAACCAAGGCAAGCATGAGGGCAGCCATTTACAATATAAGGAAGCGTTTTGAAGAAGTACTCTACTATTACTGACAGACGCAGAAACGTAAGCAGGAATAGTGCAACGAACGCAAAGCTTGTATTGTCGAATTGTCGCCTTTTTTTTCTAAGGGAGCAGCGTTCTCTGCTTCTGGAAGTAGTGCCACTCTATTGCATTACATTTACTACCCCTCCGAAAAAGAGCCACCCTGGCTAATTACGGACAGCTGCACAGTGACAGCGAAGCTCTATCAGGTCCATATGCAGGATCTCATGCCTAGTTATTTGATTACAATAAGTCTCAAGCGACTTGACAACGTATATCAAGTACGAGGTTTGCTAGAGCACGCGGTACGGGCCGTGGTACTTCGGAAGAAGCTTCATAGACCGACCGGGGCCACCTAGGAGTCCAGAGCCCAGGCCCGTAGCTAGGGGGTATGCCCTAGGGGCCCGCCTCTCCTCCCAAGAGTTTGACGGAGGGGGTGTTTTACTGACAAGAATAATGAGAATAGGTATTTTTCTCAGACAGTCAACGCCTTCAGCAAGTGCCCCCTCCACCCCCCACCCCCTCGCCCTTCGCTGACTGCCGCAGGCCGGCGGCGACGGCGGCGGGGACTGGTGTGCGCGGAACAGACGGCGAAACTGTAGGCAAGCAGACGCAGAAACGCGACAAAGCGCGGCCGCGCGCCGTTGCCATGGCAACGACGGAGAGATCTTCCACCGGCTGCTTTGCTGCTGGCTTGCGTTTCCTTTCTTGAATTCTCAGCGCTTGCCACTTTCCTATGAAGAATGCTGTCTCACGTTCATAACGTGCATGCCATTCGTGACCTGGAAATGCCGAGCGCGCGGCGATAATGCAATCGAGAAGCATGCAAGATATCAGGACTATTTTTGTGAGGCGAAACGACACCCTTTCAACACGTTCTTTAGTGTACGCTGCTTTCCTGATCGGCATAGGCAATTTCATCGCGAATATCAGCAGATGACACACTGCCTTTGTCGTTGTAGCAACGCCACTTTACGCACTTGTAAGAGTAATCACTAAGAGGGACGTTCAGGCATGGACACATGCATTTCGTCTATACTGCTGACTTTCCCGGAACAGATACTCATGTTAGCAGCAATTACAATAGAGCGAATGAAAACAGCCAGGAAGAAGACTTCAATACTAGCAAGCGCTTTTTGCACTACAGTTCTGCTTACCGATTCAATGAGCCACATATTCGATGCTCACTAGATTGTCCTCCTCACTGTGTCACAATAATGGGTGATCAAGCTATACGAACAGATCAAGCTCGCCTTGTTTGTTCGCCTCAGGTTTATGACTAACGTGTCGCTGCTGCACCATATATATATATATATATATATATATATATATATATATATATATATATATATATATATATATATATATATATATATATATATATATATATATAGATATGTATATATATATATATATATATATATATATATATATATATATATATATATATATATATATATATATATATATATATATATATATATATATATATATAATATGTGTGTGTGTGTGTCTAGAGAGAATACCTTGCGGGTGGCACTCACTAAAAAAAAAAAAAGAAAAGATGCCTTTACTATCGTTTCAGCCATGACACCGCCTTCGTCAGAGTCTTGTGCAGCCCGTGCCACAGCCGAAACGTTATTGAATGCATTTTTTCCCGCTTCTAATGTGTACCACCTAGAAGTTCATTCAATGTAGAAAGCGCCGCGCGCATGCGCCGTTGCTCGACATGCGTTCACTATCAGTCGCGAAGGCAACGCCTCTCTCAACTTTAACTTCTTTTACTCTTTTATAAGCACAGAATAAATCGAGAATGCCTAATAACGTGCGTATTAATTTTAAACGCATTTTTTTCTTTAGTAAATAGCAGCGCACTGCGTACAGCATTCTGCACATCTCATTCGTGCACTATGAAGGCTTGCCTGTCAGGGAATCTTAAGGGAATCTCCTGGAAAGAAAGGCATAATATTTCCTTTGGAACGCCTGCACATCTTCATGGCAACAGAAGGAGCTCCGCTCACAGCTTAATAAATTTTCATATGCTGAGTGAACGAAAGAAGGGGGAATTAAAGGGTTCGCTTTTCTCTGCTGTGTCTTGCGACCCGTCGTTGAGCAAGTCAAATGCATTTTATATTCTACATCACGAGTGATACAGAATAAAGAAGTGGTTTTCAGAGATTGTAGGAATAGTTACAATATTATGTCGCATTAACAATCATTGCTGTCAGCGCAAAAACGCCAAAATTCGCTTTTCTGCAACTCTTTGTGCTGATCAAAGTGGACGATTGGACCAGTAGATGATTCATGAGTGACTTTGTGCTTGATGAAGTGCAATGTTGAAACAGACTGCGCCTACACAGAACGTGAAAGGAGTGCTTCAGGAGAGCTGCCAGCCCATTAGAGTAACCTGGTGGTGTAGCTGCGCCAACAGGATTCAAGACAATCACCTGCAGCATATGAGTTAGTCGACTGTGGAAAAAAAAGAAAGAGAAAGAAAGAAAAAGAAGAAATGCAATATGATAGCAAAACAGCCATTTGGGCTAGTTGGTAACGGTTCATATCTTAAAGCAAATAGGCGCACTATGGGAACAAGGACAAAAGGAAGGAACCGACGACACAAAGCGCACACTCGCAACTGAAGGTTTATTGAAAGAGTACACATAAATACGTTACAAAAAAAGGGGCACGTGGTGCAATTTTCCTCGCCGAAACAAAACTAAACAAGATGAGTATCCCCTTAACAGATTATGAAGGCGCATGCGTCTATACACAAAGGAAGTTCGAAGAAAACCGGACTAAAGAAAATTCAAACTGCGTGGGGAGGGGGGGCGGAGGAGAGGGGAGGGCAGACAAGTTTAATGCAGTGTGTTGATCAAATATGAATATTCTATCTCTGTTATGGCGATAGAAGGGTGGCTGACGCATCTATCCCCGTAACTCCTGTGGTCTGTCGGTGAGCACCTTTTTGGAAATATTGTCCGTTTACTTACAATCCACCTTTGTGCAATGGAAAGGCAAATTCTACCGACAAAAAACAGGTGTTTGCATCGGATCTAAAGTTGCCCCTGTCCTCAGTAGCATTTATCTGGGCGGAATCGACAAAAAAATTAATGAAAATTTGGGAGCGGCAGCAACAAAGATTGTTAGATATGTAGATGATTTTCTCGTGTTCGTCAATCCTGGGTGTTTGGAACAGAAGGTTTCTGATGTTTTGAAACTGTTTAAAGAATACGGTCGTGGGTTAAGTTTCACTGTAGAACTACCGAAAGACAAACAATTACAGTTTTTAGATTTAAGGCTGACGGCTGGGGGTAACCATGTATGCTGGTCGTACTTTCCCCGTTCAAAGAAGCCGATACTGAACTTTAATTCAGGACATTCGAAAATTGTGAAAATGGGAATCGCAGCGTCCTGCTTGCGAGCAGCGCTAACCAAAACGTGTCCCGACAAGATAACGACAAGTTTCGGCCACCAACTACAAAGGCTAAAAGAAGCTGGTTTCCCGCAGACAGTCACACGCAAAGTGACCCAGAAGCTATTGAAATGCGTTAAATCAGGTTGGGAGGCACGAGAAAAAGCAAATGAAAAGCTGCGCACGTCGAAACCCACAGTGATCCCGTACATACATAAAATGTCCCATGGTTTAAAAAACGTGGCTAATCGTTTCGATGTACAAGTTGTTTTTTCGGCTCCAAATAAACTCAATAAAGTTTGCGGTAGAATAGACAGAAGGATAGCAGCAAAAGCGAAGTGCATAGAAAATAAGAAGTGCCAGGTTAAACACACCTCGCCTTTTGTTCAATGCGCAACATGTGTCGTGTACCTCATACCACTGTCATGTGGCCGTGTATACGTTGGCCAAACTGGCCGTTGCTTAAATATCCGCCTCCAGGAGCACAACAGAGCCGTGGCGTCAGGGGAGGGTGCCCACTTGTCCCAGCACTGCACCACGTGCGGATGCTCACCTTTTCTCGTTGACGCGATGGTTCTATCTAGGCATCGAGATAAAACCACGCGCGAACTAATTGAAGCTTTTCACATAAAGAGATGCGGGGATAGATGCGTCAGCCACCCTTCTATCGCCATAACAGAGATAGAATATTCATATTTGATCAACACACTGCATTAAACTTGTCTGCCCTCCCCTCTCCTCCGCCCCCCCTCCCCACGCAGTTTGAATTTTCTTTAGTCCGGTTTTCTTCGAACTTCCTTTGTGTATAGACGCATGCGCCTTCATAATCTGTTAAGGGGATACTCATCTTGTTTAGTTTTGTTTCGGCGAGGAAAATTGCACCACGTGCCCCTTTTTTTGTAACGTATTTATGTGTACTCTTTCAATAAACCTTCAGTTGCGAGTGTGCGCTTTGTGTCGTCGGTTCCTTCCTTTTGTCCTTGTTCCCATAGTGCGCCTATTTGCTTTAAGATATGCAATATGATAGATAGGTGCCTTTTTTTGGTGTCATAGATGGCAGATCTGGATGTTATTACACAACACGTCGGTCATATGTGTTCTACTACACGTACATTCCTAACAAAAAAGCTTACCAAGTTCGCATTTTCCTGAGTACAATATCATCATTCAACGACTGTATCATTTTTGCACACCCGGTTTCACGGCGCCAAGCTGGCCGTGGCAGCCACACTTCGATAAGAACTAATTGAAAACAAATAAAAACTATCTTTAACTTGGTTTTCTTTTACTCTCATTCCTAGCGTCCTCAAACTTATCCAGTTCTAATTTGAGGAAACGCAAGGAGCAAACGAGCAACACCTAAATGGTACACCAAAGGTAATTCGCTTATTATGCAACCACAATATCCTGTTCGTACACAAACATAATGGTTCCCACTAGCTCAAAAAGAAACTCGGAAAGCAGCATGCTGCTCCAATATCCCGCTGGTAAGGCCAGCGCAAGAAACTAAACAAACAAAGAAATAGCATGATTCTCTTGATGCATCGCGGGCGCGTCTATAACGGCCAGACATTCGGCATGGCACATCTAGAAAAACTGCCAATTCATTGCCAGTCGTCGCCGTCGAGATAACGCCGACACACAGCGCTCTCTTTCCTGAGCGGTGAAGCGACAGTCTCGGGGCGTGTGCACCGTTTCTTTTGATTCTCTTTTATTTAGTGCCGCGTCACTGCATACGTCTTGGCGGGACTTTTGAATTCTTTAAGGTCGATACGCCACGTGGTGTCGTTCACGCGAACTAGGCCGCTGGTGTCCAGAAAAGCTGCATATGAATACAACACAGGGAAGATTCAACCGTTTGATATAGGTCCTAGAAAACTGCATAGAACATCGTGACAACATCAGAACGCTGCTTCAGTATTCACTCTATGTGTTAAGAATAGGTGCATTTCGTATTTGGTTTATCTCAACAGTGTGGGATACTTTTTTGTAGGAACTTTCACAGCGAGGACATCGCCCTGCAGATTTCAAGCCTGGGGTAGCATGCGAGTTTTTAATGGTGAGCTGCCTCTTCGTGCGAAGATGAAGATGCCCTGCGACGTAACGCCCCCTGGCAAAAAAGTGTGTTCGACACTCACTGCCTTAACTATGTGTGGCGCTGCCTATGTTTCTCGTTTATTGCGGCTAAGCTCGCATAAATACCCCGCAAGGTTGAAATGGGAAGGTCCTCCTTCGTAGCTTATGAATTGGTCGAGTATCGGATGCGCAATTTGAAGATTGTGGGTTCAGGTTCCCACCGACGGAAAGAGTTGACTTTTCTTCCAATGTAATTCCTTTCAATTTGGGTCACATAATCACTACGCTACAGTTGAAAGAAAACGCCAGGCCCGCGCTGAAACCGCAGCACAGTCACAGCGAAAGCTGGAAGAGAGGCGTTTCTAGAGGTCGTTAAGCTCTCTTGGGGCTACAATACAAGTACACTAGAAAGGTACCCACTACGCCATAAATCACAATTTTTGTGAAGTTGGGAAGCACCTACTAAGCCATTATTCGTCATTCTGCGGAGAAGCGAGGCGCCAGCTACACGTCTGTAAGGCATTATGTGCACTTCGTTGAAGCGACGACTGATGACGATGAAGAATTATGGCTCAGCCCTTTGTATTGGGTTGGAATCTTTAAACGGCCCACCAGTTGTGTAATTTGCATTGGGTGACACCCGGTCGCTATTTCCCTCTTCCGTCATGCTGTATAACATACGTTGACGTGGGAAAGAGACGGGGGGGGGGGGGCGAAGAACTTTACTGAGACCCCGATGAAATGGATCATGCGCTTATGGGCTTCCTTGGCAACCAATACAAGTGCACTTGCGAGGAACCCACTACGCTATAAATCATTGTAATTTTACTGAGACCCCGAAAAAGTGGATCACGCGCTTATGGGCTTCCTTGGCAACCAATACAAGTGCACTTGCGAGGAACCCACTACGCTATAAATCATTGTAATTTTTGAGAAGTAGGGCAGCAGGCACTGTGCCATTTTTCGTCATTCTACGGAGAGCGTTGGTACCTGCTTAACGCATGTAAGGCATTATGCGCACTATGTTGATGCTGTACCTGATGACGATGAAGAATTATGGCATAGCCCTTCGTAATGGGTTGGAAGCATTCAACAACCTACTCGTTGCGCAATTCGCGTTGTGTGACTCCTGATTACAGAATTCGCGTTGTGGGACGCTTGGTGCGTATTTTACTCTTCTACCACGCGATATTGCATATGCTAATGTAGTTCGTTCCCGACATGAAGCCTGTATAGGGCCTTTTTGCAAAGCAGTTTCAAGCACCGGCATGGCTCAGAGGTTGAATACTGGGCTCCCACGCAGAGGGCCCAGGTTCGAACCTCGTTCCATCCTGGAATTTTTTTCTTATTTCGTTTTTTTTTCTTATTTCGAGCGATACTGGTTACGGACACCGGCGGCGGCGGCGGACAACTACGGCGCCAAAAACGGCCGGTGAAATGATCTCATAACAGCTTTCGTTGTAACAGGCGAAGCGTGCAGTAATCGCCCAAGGTTTGAAATAGAGAAACTGGACGATTCTGAAGTCTAATCTAGTTGCTTCTAGTACGGAGGATGGATCTTTGCCCTCTTTCAAAATATGTATTACAATAAGCTTCTTTCTAATAAACAAGGATCTCGCTTGAAAACAATATTGCGTGGTACAGGGAAAGTATTTTTTTTACAGCGAAAGCTGTTATGAGATCATTTCACCGGCCGTTTGTGGCGCCGTAGTTGTCCACCGCCGCCGCTGCCGCCGTCGGTGTCCGTAACCAGTATCGCTCGAAAAAAGAAAAAAAAAAACAAAATAAGAAAAAAAATTCCAGGATGGAACGAGGTTCGAACCTGGGCCCTCTGCGTGGGAGCCCAGTATTCAACCTCTGAGCCATGCCGGTGCTTGAAACTGCTTTGCAAAAAGGCCCTATACAGGCTTCATGTCGGGAACGAACTACATTAGCATACGCAATATAGCGTGGTAGAAGAGTAAAATAAGCACCAAGCGTCACACAACGCGAATTGCGCAACAAGTGGGTTGTTGAATGCTTCCAACACATTACAAAGGGCTATACTGAGCAGCACCGTCTATTCCCAAGGATGGCATTTTTGCACGCAAGGCACTTTAGGGCCGACCTAGGGCCGACTTTTCGTCATTGAAAGCTATAGCTGCACCATTTTTAGAATGGGCGTGTCAGTGTATAGTTGTATGACCCCGCCACGACCAATTGTGTTGGACAATTTCGCATGACTCTTTGCAGCTGCTTTACGTCGTAGAGCGCTGGCTGAGCTCATGTTCTTTGGTAAAGGAATGTCAACAACCAAGTAAATAAGTTGCCATGGCGGAGCTTGTATGGGAGCGGTTTGAGGTTTTCGGTCGAGTAGCGCAATATCTGTAGGATTTGGCGGCCAGCCGTCGTCGTGGAGAGACGGACACGCTAGGCTTGCAACTGCTGCTCCGCCAAATCCCGCCAGACATTGAGCCGACTACGTTCATGTAAGTCAGCGATGGGCGTATACTGGCGTAACCCAGTGATCAGTCACATTGCTTTACGGTTCATTCGCTGTAGTTCTCACGAGAAGCACGAATTTCTTGAAAATTAGTCGTGATATCATGGTCAGTATATACGAGTTTTATTGTCCTTAGTTTACCTTGACTGCAGCAATAAACACCTGATGTACAGTAATTTTGCGCAATTTACCAGTCTACACGCACGCACGCACACACACAAACACAACACACACACGCAAACACAACACACACGCACATAAACACACTCACACACGCGCGCGCGCACATATTCTTCATCATTACTGGATAATTCTTATACCGCACGTTGTGGCTAAAATCAGGCACTAATCAGTGGCAAAACGTTAATGGTCAGCTAACAACTAGGTCTTGATTAGGTAGCATGATAAGTTAAGATAGCGCTGATCAACCACACGTAAGCTCGCAGAGACACAACATGAGCTTTCAAACTAGCGCATGTGAACATAGTACACCAAACTGCAAGGCTGCATTATTACAGCTAGCAGCTGTATATGCAGAAATTCATCGTGACGGCGACCCTTGAAACGCAATGAAAAACACTCCGCACGTCATACCATCTCATTAGAGTACATTGTACAGCAAGCATAAAATCCAATAGTTAGACAGCGTACGCGAACCGTATAGCTCCTCATCACATTTACCGTACACGCAGTTCAAAATTGCAATTTTATAGTGTACGATAGCGTATTGCGACCGTTGTAATACACCTATATAATCACTGATTAGCTCACCCCGCGTTCCCTTGACCTAGGCGGTGAGCCAGTCGTGAAGCCCAGATTACGGGAGATTATGTTGGGTGGCCGTCCCGGCAGCCGATTCTAGATGCGGCCACTTCGACGGCTTTCAGCCGACTAAGTGACATTGAGTAAGCGAAGTATCCACCATCCTGGCGGTAAGAAACGGAAAGGAGGAGACGGGGCGGTCGCTGCGCCGAAAGAAGCCAACTGCAGCTGGACGTTCGGACTTGCCCTCTCCTCATA
Organism: Rhipicephalus sanguineus; assembly: GCF_013339695.2. Lineage (NCBI taxonomy): Eukaryota > Metazoa > Arthropoda > Arachnida > Ixodida > Ixodidae > Rhipicephalus > Rhipicephalus sanguineus. Next base: position 46,352,474 of record NC_051183.1, on the reverse strand, counting down.
ACCTCCTTGCAACGCAGCACGTCATCGTCAGGTGCAGCCACGCGCGGCTGGCTCGCAGATACTCGTGTGTCTGTATTCACGGAAATTTCGCGGCTTACGCAAAACTTCATGAACATATCCCTGACGGTTCCTCGACTGTCAGAGCTGACGTGCATACATGTTGCGTGAAGGATCAAATGCGATATAGATAACGGAAATGCGAAACCGTACACTACCCAAATAAGATTTGAAAGGACAGAAAATGCGAAACGCGGCGTCACTGATAAATTGCAAAAGTATATGAGTTACGCCAAAATCTTGGGCTTAGTGGTGCTCGTGGGGCCGTGCTGGCTCATTACCACTGCGAAAAAACAGCAGAACAATATTAGGTGCTTATGGTATGGCTATAAGTACCATGAACTCTACTAACTACCTGCCATTATAACGGGCCTAGACCATCCAATACGGGTGTTTTCCTTTTTGTTCCGAGGCAGGACTTGTAACGAATACTTTTATGAAAGCACTGATAAATTTTGTTTTCGCATATTGCACCTTCTCCCTACTGCTTTTGCACATGCCACACACGTGTCTCGGCTGCCGATGTCCTCTGCCAAGTAGAAACATAGAAATGGTTCTTCCGACAAAAATAAGAAATTTTACTATTTGTTGGTCGAATAGATTACCAACATGCCCAAGCATACGCTCGTGAAATAAACAAACCCAGCAGGGAGATGGGACAAGAAATATGATACAAACAGATGAATAGACACATGCGCAGGTATTTGAAGTGTTACGTAATAGATGTTTGAATATACAGTTGTATTAGCCCTCGATTTATGCTGTTGAATTTGCAAACAGTCTGCATCGCTTAAAACACGGGCATCTGAAAAGGCATATACTGTACTGTTGAAGCATGAAGCTGATTATTGTTACTGCGAACGGAGCTGTCGCACGTAGAGCAGTAGCAGACATGGTCTACATGCTTTTTTAGTTGAGTGGACAGCTACAATAGTAGTAAATAAAAAAAGATATATAATATTTAACGACATGGTCATAGACAGAGAAAGGTATCGAAGAAACAATCGTTAAACAGCACATTTACCCGCGATGCCCGTAGCTTGTCGCAACTAAAAACATGAGTGGGAACATGTGGGGTGTGTAAAAAAGTGTACCTGAATTGCTGGTTCGACGAGTAGAAAGGTTAGAGAGGACAAATTAGCAAAGGACGGTTCTTAACAGACCGATGCCGAACCAGTAAGCAATCTTAAGTTTGTGCACCCCGAATACCTGGGAAGTTTGGGAAGTAATCTTGGGAAGTTGGTGCGCTCAGATTACATGCCGTAACATATAATTTCGCCAGGAGGTCAACCGCTTTAAACAGCAGTCGATAATCAACGGTTAAGCTACAAAAGCACACTGCCCACCGAAATGGATGTATGTTCATGGTTGTATTTCCGTCTTTATAGCGATGTGCTGCTCTTTAAATAGCCGGACACACTCAAAACTTAATTTCTTGGCTATGACGTGCAGATATGTTTAAATAACAGGTCTTTTTTCGTTTGCAGGTGATTGGTAGTGTACTGTACATTAGTGCCGAAAAAGCCCCCTCCTCGCGCAATGACTTCGTGATTTGCATATATATATATATATATATATATATATATATATATATATATATATATATATATATATATATATATATATGTGTGTGTGTGTGTGTGTGTGTGTATGTGTGTGTGTGTGTGTGTGTGTGTGTTTGTGGTGCTTTTAAACTGTTTTCTTGTTCAATTCGAATAATGCTACAAAAACCTCAATCCAGTTGGTCTTCATTTACACGCGTTGGTACTTCAATAAACGTTCGTTTCATGCGCCGACGTTGGTTTCTTCCTGTAATTACGGTGATCGCATAAACTGTACTGCATTAGCTACCGCTACTCCCTTCACTCGTTCACTGATTAGAGGAAGTCTTTATTTTGCTACACTGATTGGGTTACGTTATTCGACTGCGACACTGTTCCTAACTGTTATTGACAATGACCTATTTTCCAATTTCGTGAACATCATTGTAAGAATATTATTGGTAATGTTAAATGTGTCTCACAAAACAACATACCCTGCTTCACATCATCATACCCTGTCACACACCGATTACACGACGAAGGTTCCTGTGCTATAGTTCTTGCAAGTTTGTGGTTATTAGTGATCGTCATCTTGCAAGAAACTGTTTTCCTCAAATCATAGTCTTCAAGGAAGCCCAGGCGTTCGCCACGCAATTTTTTAGGGGCGAAGCTCCTTATAGCTGCACCCGTTCGTCCCTCGTAGCGTAGTATGTAACCAGTCTTACGCTTTGACCTGCAAGGTGGTGCCGGTGGGAGATTTTTCCTGTGCGTTGTTGAACAATAAAAAATTCGCAGCGTTAGCTAAAAGCCGACTTCTTCTGTCTCTCATTCCCATTAGCAGCCATTCTTTACCTCCAAGGTAGTGCCTGGTGAGATTTCTCCTGTGCGTGATTAAACAATAAAAATTTTGTTCAAAACGCCGTTGATTGATGAAATAAACCAACAAAAGACGCCAGATGTTTTGTAAAAGCAAAACGAAAGAACGCCAGATGTTTCACAGCGTACATGTAAAATTCACAGCGAAAATTCACAGCGTACATGTAAAATTAAAGTGCGCTGCAAGTCGTCATAACTCATCGAACCTTTAGTATAAACGCGCCCCATCTCACGTCGGTGATGATGTACTGGGCAGAATTCACGGAAGATTCGCGGTTTACCGATGAACCTCCGCAGCTTCGCCCACTCATCATCATTCACTCCGTGGATATGCTGTGATTTTTTTAAGGTAATTGCGATAGTAATAACAATGAACGGTAGAAAAAAAGTGAGCTATGTAATATTAAATGAATGAGAGGAAATAACTCAAGTGCCAACACAATCTACGCAGCTGAATAGATGACAATAAACAGCGAAACATCATTTACCATACAATCGAGATCGTATGGTTGAAACCTAATTAGGGCCAGTAGCAATGGGACAAATAGTCCTGCGTATATCAATTCGTATGCAATAAATTATTCTTAAATAAATTAATAGTGTAGAAAATTACCACATTACAAGTTTAAATCGCATTGTATTAGGCTTACCATAACCAGAGTCTGATTAGCGACACGGCGTAGTGGTGGTCTTTGCCATATGGTCGACCACCTTGAGTTATAAAATTGCAACTACATATAGTTACCTGGAAATTCTTTGAAGATCAAAGCCGAATGAATGCTATTGGGAGAGATCTTGTAAGAGCGCGCCGTGTAACGAACGCCAGCTGCTACAAAGGGGGAGGGAGAAGGTATTGCATGGGCGGAACGAGGAAATGAGCAGCACGCCGTTGCAACAGCTTACGTAAGAGGCCTGCAATACGACAGCTCCTTGCGCGTCAGCTTTCCCGATGGTATCACGCAGGCATTTGCACTCTTTTTGCCAAGAACTACCTGAATTAATATTTATAAGGTTGACGTTGTTAGCCCAGGTATAGAAGTTAGGTTATTTTCTGACAACTGTGCTTTATTCTTGATTACTTTATTTGGTAACTACAACTGATCAGGATTATAATAACCTCCAATGAAAGCTGAGCAACGTAAGGAATTGATGGAATTTGTGAAGAATGGTACTAAACAGGAGTAAATGCATCTGGCATCGCGTTTCTCGCAAAAAGAAAATCAAAGAAAAATACCGTTTTCATGTATGTACATTACTGCTCCAATCCTCACCAGTAGACGTGAATTTTTACACAAATCTGCGTTTGGCCCACCGCTAATCTGTCTCGAAATTTCCTTGTGGTAATATTTCTTCATTTTCTTTCTTCTGACTGTTTTATGACACACAAACTCAGCATTGCTACCACTAACATCAAACCACTTCGTTATACTACTTTTCTTGGGCCAAGGTTGGAATACGCATATATTCTCTGGGACGTACAGCTCTAATTTGATAGAACTAATGAAATACAACCTCTAGAATTTTTTCCCTACATTTACAATAAGCAAACTCTGGATTAGATACCATATTCGTCACTTTTGACTAGCAGGCCATTTGCAGGATCACCAACAAAGAGCAATTACGCGATGTTTTTCATGCACTGACTCTTTGAAATATTCATTTTATTCAAGTACGACACCTAAATGAAATTGTCGTAATAAAGTCGGTCATGACTCTGGACAATAAAAATACGATACTTGTACATTGCCTCTGCTTGTATATGTATTTATTTCTCATTGAAATAACAGTATTGTACACAGACTGCTACTGCTCCTGAATTTTTATTTCAATTTCTATTCTGTTTCTGTATGTATTGCCCAGCCGGCTTGGACCATGAGTCCTCAGTATTGAGTGAGACAGAGAGAGAAAACGTTTATTGGGGAGTGACTCGGTAGTGAAGGTGAGAAAATCATTTTTTTCTTGGAACCTTCTCGCCTGGATCACCCGCCGGGACAGAGTGACTAGTTGGCGCTTGTCCGTCATGTCCGACTTGGAGATCGCATCCTCACAGGCTTCAGTAAGGAGGTTCTCGCAAAACGGAAATCAATAAAAATTGCCGTTTTCATATACATCACTGCTGGAATCCTCACCAGTAGAAGTGAACTTTTACACACATCTCCGTGTGACCCACCGCTAATCTGTCTCAAAATCTCCTTTTGGTAACATTTGCTTATTTTCTTTCTGCAGGATTTGTTTTATGACACATAAGCTCAGTACCGCTTCCGCTAACATCTGTCTGCATCTGTTGCTGCTGCTTGTTGTGCTGGGAATAGTGATGCAGAACTATCCGTAATTTGACTATCGATAGCATCGATAGTTTTTTTTTTAATACTATCGATAGTGTAGACAAACTATCGATAGTACTACTATTGACAAACTATCAATAGTGCAGTCCGTAGTACCATGGTTAATATTCCTAACGATATTACTGCCAGGCTTGTTTATTGCTTTGTTTTGATGCATTCAGGTTTCACCCACAAAGACTGTTCGCAACGTTTGACGGAAACCGCGCTGTAGTGTTCGAGCAGCTTCACGATTGCTTGAGATCATTCTCTTAAGATTACGCGCCGGACGCGAATAGTCAAGTTTATTCGACAGCTTACGCGAGCACCAGCGACAACGCTGGAAGGTTCGATGAATGATCTGTAAAATACGACGCGTTCCACCGATGATCAGATTACTCGACGGCCGACAACTGTTCTCGCCGCTATCAATGCGCAGCGTGCATCGCTTGTATTTTCAGTTTTGATTTTCTGGGCATCAGTTCGCACAAATAAAGAGCTCAGTATTTCTCACTCTTGTTGCAGCATTGTTCACCGTTATGACCACGTGACACTACTATTGATAGTGGCGTGAATAATGATGCTTTTACTGGCCGGCCATATTGCCAAAATATTTGAGATAGCGTACTATCAGCTTCGCTTAATTTGTGAGCAATTCTTGGCGAAAGAAATAAATTATTTTTGCAGGGAAATTGGTTGAATATGTCCACCAATAAATTCACACCCAAAAGCAACCAGTTACACCTTACAATTAACACTTAGTTCATATTTTTTTATTTTGAAATCATCAATTGCAATATAAATCTGATGCCGCGCAGTTCCACTACATGTAACACCTTCCTTTCCGCTACAGCTGTACAGTTTGTCTTTATGGTCATGTGTTAGCAAATCACTCAGGTGAATAACACAAGAATGTCAACATTCTTGCTCTTCAGCCTGCTCCTCCGGCTCCACTATGTACCACGCGGGCCGGGGAACCAAGTTTATTCTGCAATGAGTTCGTGCTGTTGATTGTATACTATCGACAGTACCATGGAATTTTTTACTATGGATAGCGCTATTGATAGTATTTTTTACCATCGATTGTTCGATAGTGACTCAGCTATCGATAGTATCGATAGTACCATCGATAGTTCTGCATCACTAGCTGGGATACGTCTTTTGCATTGCACCAGAAGGCGTGCCAGATTGTCTGCCACATATCAGCATGGTCTGGTGCACCCGTATAACAGCGGTTTCATATGGTGCAACATGATGTACCGTATGAGTGAATCAATGGCCGTGAGACAATAGATTACTCTGAAGTCGCATGTACTCGGTGCCTTCGGCTCTTGTGATTTTTTTTGTGGGGGGGGGGGGGCAGAATTCAATAAAGAATAAAAAAATAACAAAGGCAGTCGATCGATCGGTCACGTCATATTCTGCACCTGTATAAGGAGGTCATCGAACGGTGCGTCTAAAGTATGTAGCATTGCAGGCGGATTGCACAGGAAGGTGCAAGGGCGCCTTCCAATTGCCACGTTTACAACAAGCATGGCATTTGCTCCCCCCTTTCTTATTTTGCTTCCATTGCACCTAGCGATCGCCTCAGGTCGCCGCCTTAAGAGACTGGCCATAACAATTTTAGGGGCGAAGCTCCTTATAGCGGCACCCGTTCGTCCCTCGTAGCGTAGTATGTAACCAGTCTTACGCTTTGACCTGCAAGGTGGTGCCGGTGGGAGATTTTTCCTGTGCGTTGTTGAACAATAAAAAATCCGCAGCGTTAGCTAAAAGCCGACTTCTTCTGTCTCTCATTCCCATTAGCAGCCATTCTTTACCTCCAAGGTAGTGCCTGGTGAGATTTCTCCTGTGCGTGATTAAACAATAAAAATTTTGTTCAAAACGCCGTTGATTGATGAAATAAACCAACGAAAGACGCCAGATATTTTGTAAAAGCAAAACGAAAGAACGCCAGATGTTTCTAAAGCAAAACGAAAAGACTCCAGCTGCTTAACGAAAGACGCCAGATGTTTTCTAAAGCAATGGTTTTCTAAACAATGAAAATTCACAGCGTACATGTAAAATTAAAGTGAGCTGCAAGTCGTCATAAGTTCATAACTCATCGAACCTTTAGTATAAACGCGCCCGAGCTCACGTCGGTGATGATGTACTGGGCAGAATTGACGGAAGATTCACGGTTTACCAATGAACCTCCGCAGCTTCGCCCACTCATCATCATTCACTCCGTGGATATGCTGTGATTTTTTTACATTCTCCTTTACCCACCTCCCTAAGAAATTTAAAAGAGTAATTATCTATTGCCTTCAAGCTGTAAAAACTAGCTCTCGCTATTCCAACATTGAGTAGCCTCCAGAGAAGCCAACCGAAAGCGCATCTTCGCCGAGTATAAACAAAGTATTGCTTCACTGAGACGAAGAGATTTCAGTTGAACCTCATTGTTAATGAATTTCAACGATCTGTACGCAATCTGCCCAGGGAACTCTTTAAAATAAATGTGGAATTTTGAAAGTTTATCACTCACTTCTTTTCTGAGCAGTCACGTTGCTCACTATTTCATAGTTTGCTCACCACACTGCATAATTCATAATTGCTAAGTATAACGAACCAAAATACATTCTGAGGTTGTACAGCTAAGGAGGGTCCCAAATATGCAGCCTTTGAAGGCTGTGGTTTGTGGCACCACCGATGGAAAGGGTGTTTTTTCTTCAAATTTAATTGAGGTCAATGTATGTCATCATTACAACACTACTGTTATAACCAACAAATAATGCGCCCTGTGTTTCTCCTAACTTTATTTTCGGTTTTATTCATTTCGTTTTCTCCATCGAACAGATGGCTCGGTAAAGAAGCCCCAAAAGGTTTAGCTTCGTTATTATTGCTTCGAAATAACAAACAGGATGGATGTTTCATACAAACGAAATATTTGTTCGTTGGGAATCACATGCGATTCTCAATCTACGCATCCCCCACCCCCCAAGTGCGAGAAATAGTCTAGCTCAACACCTATTTGTAGCGCGCAGGATAAGGACAAGGACAAAAGAAAGGCACACTCGATATACACATCGCTGTGTTGTGTCGAGTGTGCCTTTTTTGTGTCCTTCTCCTTAGCCTGCTCTACAGTTAAGTGTTGTGCACTAACAACAAGGCCAAACTGCCGGCCTCATCGTTATTCTAGCTCCTTTAATAAATAATTTTGTAAGGTCCCAAACTGCCGCCCATGGATTACAACGGGTAACATCAGGCAAGACTAGGCAAAGTTTCGTTAGAAGATAACTGCTGTGTGTTTTGTAATCACAGAAAGTGCACGAATCCCTTTCTGCTTTAATCATTCTCTTCGCTGTATTTTGGATCTTAGGAAAACGTATGGTCCTACAACTTGAATTATATCGTTATATTCAAAATGTTCTAAGCTCCACCATTTCAGACATTTTAGCATAATCTTTTTTTGTTTACAATAACGTCAACCTTCTCCCTGTCTTCTTTTTGCTTTCCAAATAAGAATGTTTCACACTTTCCGCTACTAACTTTGTGTCATCTGCATATTCTGAGTTGGCCACGTTCTTTCCACAAACTTTTAGTCAAATATTGGAAGCTTTACATGCACGATTTGTGAGCTTTACATGCACGATTTGCTGCTCCTGTGATCTTCTTAGTCATGCCGAAAAGAAAGACACACATGAATCTGTCGATTCCTCAGTGGACACTTAAGTCACCGTGCTACAGAATAAGCAAAGAGACCGTGTCCTGCGAGCGCTCAGAGATATTCGGGAATAGTAGAGCTACGTTCAACTGCTGGCGCCTTTGTGTCATCCTAAACAATAACATTTCTTCTTTTCCAGTCGTTCAATAAGTCGCGCACGTCTTCCTTTCAAAATATTTGCCTTTATGTAAAAATTTATTGCGCTTATATTTACAATATTGGAGGCCTAAAACATAGTTTTGCCTGCCTATTTGTGGCGACTTTCTAGTCGTCACAAATTTTAATGCCTAAAAATTGTGCATGTATTAGTCACATTACAGCAAAAAGAGACTTTTTTAACGGTAAGCAAATGGCAGTGGACCCTGATCGTATTCACTATTCAATGTTGCCACACATATTCCCTGCATCAACAGAGACTCTAGTTAAATTGTTCAATAGAATATGGGAAGAATATTGCCAGAACAATAGAAAAGTGCAATAGTCGTGCTATTTTTAAAATCCCTTAAAGTCCTCGTATCTCCCAGCAGCTATAAAACGATTGCTTTAATAAGTTGCCTGACAAAAATTAAGGCAGCTTCGTACTGATGGTGCCAAGACTAGGAAGAGCGGAGATGGGAGGCATTCAATGTTTCTATTTATTTTTCTCTTTCTTTATCTTTTTCTAATTCCCTCTGTTTTTCCTATCTCTTCTTTTTGACTGTTTCTTTCTTTCTCTCACCATCCATTTCTTGTATTTTTCGCTCTTTCTACCTTTTTCCTTCTCTCTCTTTCTCTATTTCTCCCTTCCTCTTTCTTTCTGGCTTTGCTCTCTATCTTTGTGTTTCCTTCTATCTCGTTGTTTCTTTCTCTATATTTCTTTCTCTCTTGATCTGTTTTTTTCTATCTCTTTTTGTGTCTGTTTCTTTCGATCTCTCTCTGCCTATTTTTTTCCATCTCTTTCTCAGTCTTTCTTTCCTCCTCACCCTCCCTTCCTTTCCTCACCCCCTTGCTATACTATTCTGTTCAAGGGTTTTCTTATCTATCTTTCTCTTTCTCTCTTTCTTTTTGTTGGGCTAACTGTTGCCTTCTTCATACTTAGTCGGCCAGTCGTGAGTAGTTGGATTTGCAAAATATTTGTGGCACGTACCCGTTTATGGTAATGAGTAGTGAGATTTACGCAATTTCTCTGGCACATATCCATTTATGATGATAATAGTTTTTTGGTTAGCCGGACAAGGAACGATTTGCTAAACAGCCGCGCTGTTTAAGCATAAGAAGCCATAGTAAATTTTATATTGGCATTATCACCTAATTCAAGAAACTTATTAGACATGCATCAATGTACATACAAGGGCTGTTCGACCACTGGCAACTTTGTCCTATTCGAGTGTTACATACGAGTAGCATTTCTTCATTAGCAGCACTGTCTGGCAGTCTTTTTGGATTTAGAGAAGGCTATCATACAACATGGAGACGCGGAATTTCACAAGATCACGCTAGCCTGGGAATTCATTGAAAAATGCTGCATTGTCTTGCCAATTTCCGGCCTAATCGAACATTTCTGGTGCGTTTAACAACGATACTCATACGAAAATTTGTCCAGAAAAATAGTGTACTGTAAGGTTGTGTTCTTAGCACTACCGTGTTCAAAGTCATAGTGAACTAAATTTTACCAACGTCACACCCCCCACAGTGCTGCACTCCGTACACGTTGAAGGCCTTCATATCGCATGTCATGAATCCAAGGTATCATTCTCTGAGAGACAACACGAAATTTCAGTCAATAAGCTGACGCACTGGGTGGACCAAAATGGTTTTCGCTTCTCCCCACAAAAAACTGTTGATACTCTGGTTATCATGTACTAGAATAATTCCCTAGTGACGCGTCCAGGAGAGAGGGACAATAGGCTGGTTGAAGCAAACGCCAGTAGATGCCACTGGTGGCGTTGCTGCGCCTTCTTCTAGTCACCGAGCCGCTTCGGGCCGCTTTAGGAAGGTTCAGACGCGCTTTGTGGCTTGCTGCCTCGTGTGTATGCCATGCCACGTTATACTTTCAACCTCGTAGTACTTGTGAAAAAAATAACGGTGGAGGACTTGTTTTTTTTTAAAGAAACCACAGTCTCGTTGCACGCCGTGAAAGGGGGTAAGGGAACACCGGAATAATTTTGTTTCGCTGTAGTTCTGTAACCGAACACAAAGTACAAAGTTTTTTCACCGTCAATATGCGTCCGTCGAGGCCGCTATATAATTGGACGCCTTCTGTTATAGCAACGCAGCAGATACGATGCTGCGTACTTTTGTGTAGTTTGTGATGAACACGCGATTGAAATGTGATAGATATTGCGCCATAGAAGAAAAACAGGCACAGATATGCTGGGTTGGTGCAATGGATGATAAAAAAAAAAACTGCGAATACATTCTACTGAGGCGATGTCTCGAACTGCAATGAATCCGCCGGTCTGCAGCCTTTACGCTAGCAGACGACGTTGTCGATACTTGTGTGTTTAAGTGATTTTCAGGAACTTTCTTTACACTGTACTATATTAAATGCAGTGTTCTTGTGCTGCAAACAAAGAATCCGGCGCATAATGAATGCCAACAAACGCGGCGCACGTCAAACGCACCGGGAGACAGCGGCCCGTCTACTAGAAAAAGGCGCAGTGGCGGCACTTGGTGGCGTCTAGAAAAACGGGCACACGCGCTCTTCCCGACGCGTCACTAGAAAATTATTTAGTACACTATAGTTCTGATTACGCAAAAAATAGGATTTTACCATCGCCCACTTATTAAATTAAACAATGTCGCAACGCCAGTAAAACAAGAATATGCATTTCTTGGAATTACATTTGAGCAACTCAACTTTCTGGAACCCATATGCAAACTAAAAACTAAGGCAAATAGAACACTCAACCTCGTCAAGTTGTCAAATAAGCACTGGCGTTCCGATTGACTATGATTTCTACGTATCTACCAATCAGTTGTGCGCAGCGTTTTAGATTTCGGCTGCGTTTTTTTACGGCTGAGCACGAGATCGATATATTCGCCATTTTGACTTTGCGCACAATCTCGGTCTGCGGTTCTGCAATGGAGCTTACAGAATATCACCTGTGCAATGTCTGTACGTAGACTGCAACGAGCCCCCTCTGTGTCATCAAAGAGTATTACTAACACAGTCCCATGTTTTAGGAACAAGGTCATCCCCTGAACACACAATGCCGTGAACCATGCCCTCTCGTTTGTTTCCTTCCGTGTTTAGTCTGGTCTCGCCAGGTTGTCATACTGATATTCAAAGCGAAGCCTGTGCTTCCCTTTTTCTCTCTTGTTTGCCGCACATTATATCTGATCTGACAGGAACAGTGTTTCGCGTTGTCGTCACGAGACGAGTGTTTTGTCCACCCGGCGGCGGTCGTCACCTCGTGATCTCATGACCACAGCCACCTCGTGGCTGTCGTCACGAGATGATTGTTATGTCTATCTACTAGTACCACAATGGAAAACGCGGATGCAAAAACGCTCGCAAAAAATGAGGGTGCGGCATTAGTTTTCCACCGACGCTTGCCTGTGCCCGTCGCTTTGTTGGCTGTTTCTTCGCCGCTTGCATTTCCCTTGAGTCTGTTGCGGAGCACAAGTTCGCTCCAATAAACTTTGTTTGCTGAACGAACCCTGCGTTATTTTGGCTACGTGACAATAAGCCACGACGTTGCCACGAAGTGTAACTCACGCGCATTACCTAAACAAGCGGCACTTAATCAAGCCACCTATCTCCCGTTTAGACGAATACAGTCGCACGTATGTCATCTCCGAACAAGCACTTCATGTCACACAGAGACCGCGGAGACTGCCGCCATGGTTTGAAATGGGACAGCTTGGCGAATTTTCATTAAGCCATCTAAACAAAAAAGACACCCCACCACAACACATAATTCAAGAATTCCGTGCTCTTCAAAATAAATGTGGCGATTACGCAAAATTTTACACAGACGGCTCAAAAACAGTAAACAACGTGGGTATTGTAATCGTGACAGGGGAAAGTGCCGTTAGTGTGAGAGCACCTCACTGTATTTCTACTTTTAAAGCTCATGTTTATGCCTTGTTTGAAGAAGTTGGAAAAGCCATTGCTGGCAAACGCAAGAAAGTTATCATAAACCTAGACTCATTAAGTGCCCTAAAAGCTCGAGATATCAAATCCAAGTGTCAGCAATTAGTTGGCGACATTTTCAACATAATGTTAGAAGTAGCGAGGTAGTTTCTATCCGTTTCTGCTGGGTTCCAGGCAATGTTTTGGTTATCTGGCAAAGAAAAAGCAGATAGATGCACCGCTATGGTAACACACAAAACACTTACAAAAAAAATTCGGCAGATCCCGCGTACCGTGGGAGTCGATGTTATGCGAAGCATGCGGCGGGGAGGTTACTGTGGCGTAACTTTTTTACTGGGCGACACGTTACAAAATGACGCTAAAGATTTGTATAAATTTTATAAGCACACATATATATGTTGAAGAGCCGCATATGTGTTACATAACCAGTTGTTTACGGTTGGGTAACGTTGCCAATGGCAACGTGGGTATTACCAACACCGGAAGCGGTAAGCTGATATGTAGTGCTTATATGTGTACAGAGAACGCACGCACGTTTCACGAACCTGTGTGCATGTGTGCAAGCAGTTCTTGACAGTTCTTGAACAGGGGCATCATCACCGTGATCAGTGAGCACCAGCAGCTGGTGATGACTTGTTATAGGATCCGGTCGTGATCGTGGTGACGAGGGGTCCATGTGTAGTGAAGTATGTCGTATAGTAGAGCTGTTGGAATTCGTGGATGCCTCGGTCATTTCGTCGAGAAATCGTCTGTCGACAGAGCCAGCGACATGTCGGAACCTGAAGCCACCCTTCACGTTGGTGAGCATAGGCGTGCGCAAGGTTCCCCTTCAGGGGGGGGGGGGAAGGTTTGTTGCAGCCCTCCCCCCTTCCAATTATGTCAGTGTATGGCGCTGACATTGCCCCCCTCCGTGTCGCAGCGCCCCCCCTCCCTATTATCTCAGTGTGGGGGGCTGACTATGCGCCCCCCCCCCTCTTAGGTGAATAAGGGGGCGGCCGCACCCCCCCCCCCCCTGCCCCCCTGTGCGCACGCCTATGTTGGTGAGGTATAGGCTGTCGTGGCTGGTAGGCCTGGATAGTGCTACGTAGACCAACATCAGTGGATGGTGTTTGTCGTATTCGTAGACTACGTGGGCGTATGTTGCCTTCGTAGCCTGGTCTACAAAGCGGCTGTCAATCAATCTGGCATCATCCTCGGTCTGCATGAGGCCATCGCCCAGCCTCGTAAGAAATGAAGAGGGCACTGCGTCGTTCTGGCGGACTAAGTGCACTTTACGGTGCGATGATCTGAATATCATATGTAACTTTCGTTAATGCATTCCTCCGGGGTCGAGCAATGCTTCAATATAGCATGCTGAATCATAGGAATACAAACCTATTGTTTATTAGACTGCTATAAAAGCGGAGCCAACACTGGAACTACAGACGTTAATCTGATATGACGCCTGTATCGTAGGAGTACACATCGTAGGGGTATCATGTAGTGTTCATTGCTTTTTTGTAAAATTAGATAGCCAGCACCACAACCACAATTGACGTTGCACCGATATTACGCCTGCGTAGGCAGTTTTTCCAAACCAGTTTATAGACCTGGCGTGGCTCAGTGGTAGAATACCTGATTGCCACGCAGAATGCTTTGGGTTGGATTCCTACTGGGATCCTAATTTTCACACTTTCGAATCGTTTAGTCAACGCTGCCGATGTTGGTTTTCCTTAATGCTCTAGCATTTTAGTTACCAATGTCTGTTCTCGCCGTTCCTGGGTAGATATAAACTGTCAATCACCTGTGGCGCATACCCGTACACCGCGGCCCGTGGTAAACGGGTATGTGCCACACGTGTCTAGTGGAAAGGGTTTGACGACGTACACGACAGGATTTTACCGTTATTCATGTCATGACCCGGCAATCATATTCGTCAAATCATCTTACCCTCCCATGCAAATTTTGGGCTACACCAAGTTAAGGAGGCGATCATGAGAGCACCCCGACGTAGGCGGCTAGATAGATAGATAGATAGATAGATAGATAGATAGATAGATAGATAGATAGATAGATAGATAGATAGATAGATAGATAGATAGATAGATAGATAGATAGATAGATAGATAGATAGATAGATAGATAGATAGATAGATACGTAGATAGAAACGCTCAAAGTGCCACAGGTTCGCTAAGAAATGCTTCGCATTTAAAAAATCGAGAAAGCTTGCACCAAGTCGAGCAATGCTTGGCACAGTGAAGCATGGGCCGGTTCCAGCTCGTACTAGCAGCTCAATGGGCGCGTTAATCACCTGTCCCCGTATCCCATACTGCCCGTAACCATGAGTGAGACGCTGAATGTTCATGAACGGTATCCTCGGTGACACCGTTTGCTCTTCGGCCTCGTCTAGTCGGGGTAGTGTTATAGGCTTGACCAGATGCGTGAAGCAATTAGTGACACTAAGTTTAGGAACGGCACCACGCACAACCGTGTCCTCGCACGTCCGGCGCAACTTCAGTTCACCGTGGTCGTTCCCTTCCACGAACATTTCTCGAAGAACTCAATAGGAATTGGCGCGCAGTTGTTGCAACGCACGGAGCTGATTGAAGTTAAATTTGCGGCAAACCAAAGCCTATCATACACCTTGCATAAATGTCCAAACTCGAGCTCCGGAAACTCACTAGCAAAGCTGGCGTTGGCTCCATCGGTGCTCGCACGGACTATTCGCCGCTCGTAAACGGCTCGACTGGCACCGGGTTGACTGCTCATGGTTCGTTCCCTCGCAGTTTACCGCTCATTCTCGCCCCGAGCATAGTCTGGATGTACCCGCCACCATCGCCGCTGCTTCGTTGGCCAAGAAGATTGGATCGCTATGTTCTCTTTCGGCGACACGTTGATCCACGCGATAAGGAGCGTCTTCTTAGCGTGTACGAAACTTCCTCTGGCGGCCCGAGGCCGGAACTACCTCGGCACGACGAGTGTGCGGCTCCTTTATAGCGATTCCGAATACACGCACATGCGCTGTAGCTAAATTTATGAATTGTTCTATAGCGCAAATGGTTGCAAGGCGGCACTAACTTTAATCTAGGCGCCGTCTCTACACAGCTGCTGCGCGGGGCCTCAGCTGTCGCAGCGAGGTTTTCGCCAGACGACAGCCGTTCTCATGATTTGACTGACAGCTTCACTGGTAAAATAAAAATTCCTCTGAAAGACAGCCAGAGAACAATTCGTGTAGCGGTGGTAGCAAAATGGCAGCAACGGTGGAACTCATGCGCAACTAACAAGCTCAATCTGGTGAAGCACATAATTGGTGAAGGGAAGACCAACCGCCACCAGTTATGGTTTATTGAAGTTATATTATGCCGACTTAGGACTGAGGCAAGCACACCTGACACTCAGCTTCTTGCTCACAAATTAAGAACAACCGACAATAGAACAATACAGAGTCGTTAGAGATTATACACATCCTAATAGCATACACCGATATAGCAACGCAGTGACAAAAATATTCCAGTGAATGATGCAAAGAACACAAGCATTTACAACCTTCACTGATACTATGATCTCATCCTTTCGTACCCGTGCCTGACGTGATCAAGCTTTTAATAAAATGCGGCCCTTTAAATAAGCTTTGAAACTGCATCATTTGGCAGCTCATAACCTAACACCTTGTCACTGCCGCCGCTTAGCCTCAGCTGCTTATGGCCCATGAAAAAGCCGAATTAACATTGAGTGCCGAGGTCTGAATGTAGCCGCACAGCTACCGGTGAAGGCGCTTGGAGCTGCAGAGAACAGGATTGTGCATTATGTATTTCCTGTATCAAAGCCTTGGGTAATTTCAAGAACTGAGGCTGCCAGTTCCGATAATGAAGTTCCGGCGAGGCGGGAGCCTAAAAAAGGACACTAAAGCACTAGCAGTATGCATCAAAGAAAGCTAGCAGTAGTGAATAGGGTGACGTTCATTACGAAAACGCAAAAGACGTGTGTTGCATTGCAAGTAAGAGATGTGTTGAAAACTCAATAGCAAGCTATAAAAATTTACCGTATTTATTATATAAACAAGATAAAGTATTATTATTCATTTTAGAAGGATAAAGGCTACGTGCTAATTCATGCCTGTCTTCCTACTTCTCAACAGAAATAACATTTCTGATAGAATAATAGAGAAAACACAAAACGCTTGTGAAATATTCACCGACGCAGTACACAACATCGGGCCGATATTGGTTTTATGGCGGCTATGCGAGGCCTAATCTCGGCCCGGTGTCGCCGGCAGTGAGGGCTGAGGCGTGGAATTTGGACTGCAATACTGGGCCGGTTTTGTCGCGCGACATCCGATGTTGGGTTTTCATCGGCACTATTGGACCTGGTTTGCAGTTTTTGAGCATATGTCGGCTGAGTCGTTGTCTATCACCGGATAAAATTGGGCCACTTTAGCCGTTCTTCAGCCGACGTTGGCTGAGCCGTTGGCTTTCAGCGGCTAATATTGGGCCCATATTGCCGTCCTTCAGAAAGTGTAGAGCTCAGTCACGGTCTTTCGCCGGGAATATTTCGCCCTTTCAGCCACCCGTCTGCCTTCGACCTGACAGTTGATTCAATCGACATAAGAAAAACCGAAATTCAATTCATTTATCCTATGTATCGTGAGACGTTGAGCGTCCTACGTACGCGTTTCATTGCCGGAACATCACGCGTGTGCGCTTATGAGTAGTTTTGTTCATGTGATTTTTTTCCTGAAACACTGAATACACTAGAAATGCAATATAGTATGAGGCGCTTGAAAGACTGCCGCCCTAAGCTGCAGAAAGCCGCTACATGAATTGGTGTACTATCACAAATAGGAAAGTGCATGTATTGTATTGTGCTAATGCAGCATGTACGATTCGGGTTGCGATGTATCGCCGACTGAATAGTTTGCATTCTCTTGTTAGTTCCTGCTATGAAAATGACTAACAGTTATTACTAACACAGTCACTTTTCCACCCAAAAAGGTGGCCTTCAGAAGAATGACTGCGTCGCATTAGATTAGCACACCATTGTCGGAGGCTGAGCCGCGCTCCGGAGAAGGGAGAATTAGCATTTTTTTTCGTCGTCTTCAATCTCTATCCCTCCCCCCTCCCACCCACCCCCCAGTCGTTCGATGCCATTGTCGCGAAACTCCCTTGACCAGTCGGCGTACGGTGGCCGTCCCGATGGAGGGACAAACGCTGTTGCGGGAGCAGGTTTTTACGTTCCGGCCAGCAAAATTCGCTAATGTGTTGGCGCAAAGTCAAAATCATGTCCGAGACGGATACACGGCAGGATTCCGGCACTGTTTTTGGCGGAGTTCACCGCAGCGGGCAACCGGTGTCTCCGTGCTTTCATATTGAACTCACTCCCCTCGTATAAGGCCACGTGTTGACTGTCTTATCTCTCATCAGATTTGTGTTCTCTTCTAATCGCGCATTTGCTACTGACCATCCTTTTCTGTGTCTTCTGTTACTATGCTGTGCTTGAATTTTTTTACAGCGAAAGCTGTTATGAGATCATTTCACCGGCCGTTTTTGGCGCCGTAGTTGTCTGCCGCCGCCGCCACCGCCGCCGCCGCTGCCGCCGCCGCCGCCGCTGCCGCCGCCGCCGCCGCCGCCGCTGCCGCCGCCGCCGCCGCCGCCGCCGGTGTCCGTAACCAGTATCGCTCGAAATAAGAAAAAAAAAACTAAATAAGAAAAAAATTCCAGGATGGAACGAGGTTCGAACCTGGACCCTCTGCGTGGGAGCTCAGTATTCAACCTCTGAGCCATGCCGGTTTTTTTTTTCTTTATTACCTGGCTTTTGTACAAAAAACAGGGCACTAACACTAGTTGCTATAAAATCACCCAAAGTACACTGTACATGCGGTGACTCTGCAGTCAACCAGCATCATGCTGGTATCGTCAGATTAAAATTCGCGTAAGGTCATGAGCGGCTCTACTCTTGAGAGCCACTCGGGTGGTTCCGGTGACGCCTTATGTGTTTCCAAAAACCAATGCATACTTTCCCTGAAATATGCTCGCGCAGGCCGCGCATCCTTATCAAAGTGATAGCCTGCCATACGTAATCGCCACAAGGAGTGGAGGCCCAGGAGCATAATTGCGTCGAAAGGAACGCCATCTTCATTTTCTACGCTCAAAAACCGGATTCCATACGGGTCCAGAGGAAATTCTTTTTTGACAGATCGCTGCAAAACATCCCAAAAATAAACCGCTTCCCAACAATGTAAAAAAACATGATCAATTGTTTCTGGACATTTACAAATTAAACAATGAGTGCCCCACGGTAAAAAGCATCCCTTCTTTTCCAAAAAAGCTTTAACTGGCAACGTGGCTGAATGTAGTTTAAAGAAAAAGGTTTTTGTTCCAGGCTGCACCTGCATTTTTTTACCTCTTTTTAAAACGTTTCTACCTGGGCCTCCACTGTACAAGGATCTGTACAAAGGCACTGGAAATACCATCTCACACAAAGCAAAATAAAGCTCTTTTCTCTTCACATTTGAAAGGTACTCTGCTGAAAAACGTACCGTAAGAAATTTTACACTGGTCACTATTTCTTTAAAGTAAGCACCGATTCCTCCAGCACACTGCTCCCCGAGTATGTCGTGTCAATGAGCCATGCCGGTGCCTAAAACTGCTTCGCAAAAAGGTCCTGTACAGGCTTCATGTCGGGAAGGAACCACATTGGCATATGCAATATAGCGTGGTAGAAGAGTAAAATAAGCACCAATAGTCGCACAACGCGAATTCTGTAATCAGGCGTCCCACAATGCGAATTGCGCAACGAGTAGGTTGTTGAATGCTTCCAACCCATTACAAAGGGCTCTGCCATAATTCTTCATCGTCATCAGGCACAGCATCAACAATGTGCGCATAATGCCTTACATGCGTTTAGCAGGTACCACGGCTCTCCATAGAATGACGAAAAATGGCACAGTGCCTGCTGCCCTACTTCTCAAAAATTACAATAATTTATAGCGTAGTGGGTTCCTCGCAAGCGCGCTTGTATTGGTTGCCAGGGATGCCCATAAGCGCATGATCCATTTGCTAGGGGTCTCAGTAAAATTACAATGATTTAGAGCGTAGTGGGCTCCTCGCAAGTGCACTTGTATTGGTTGCCAAGGAAGCCCATAAGCGCATGATCCATTTCCTCGGGGTCTCAGTAAAGTTCTTCGCCCCCCTCCCACCCGTCCCTCTTCCACGTCAACGTATGTTATACAGCATGACGGGAGAGGGAAATAGCGACCGGCGTCACCCAGTGGAAATTACATAACTGGTGGGCCGTTTAAACTTCCAACCCATTACAAGGGCTGAGCCATAATTCTTCATCGTCATCAGTCGTCGCGTCAACAAAGTGCGCATAATTCCTTACAGACGTGTAGCTGGTGCCTCGCTTCTCCGCAGAATGACGAATAATGGCTTAGTAGGTGCTTCCCAACTTCACAAAAATTGTGATTTATGGCGTAGTGGGTACCTTTCTAGAACACTTGTATTGTAGTCCCAAGAGAGCTTACAACGGGCTTAGAAACGCCGCTCTTCCAGCTTTCGCTGTGACTGTGCTGCGGGTTCAGCGCAGGCCTGGCGTTTTTTTTTCGCTGGTGTTCTTACCGATCCAACGGGCACACGTGACTTTGCATGCACGATTCCTTTCCGTTACATCTCACAGCTGCAACGTGTGATTTACGTTCTGATTTACGCTCATCATACAGTGTCGTCGTGCAATACCAATTTCGGGGGTATATCAAGCGAGCGAAATAACCGCGAGGGCACCATGAGCATGGCATGTAAATCATGTCGTACATGACTTGCATATCATGATTTTCACGTTACCACATCTTATTTACATTCGTCTTACAGTGTCGTCGCACAATACCAATTTTGGTGTTATCGAGCGAGCGAAATGGGCGCAACGGCACCATAAGCATTGCATATAAATCATATCGTACATGACTTGCATGCAATGATTTTCGCGTTAGCTCCTTTGATTTACGTTCATCATACAGTCTCGTCGCGTAATACCAATTTTGGTGTATATCAAGCGAGCGAAACGACCGCGAGAGCACCATGAGCGTGGCATATAAATCATGTCGTACATGACTTGCAAGTCACGCTTTCCACGTTACCACCACTTATTTACGTTCATGATATGGTCTCGTCGTGTAATACCAATTTTGGTGTTTGTGTCATGCGAGCGAAACGGCGGCGAGGGCACCATGAGCATTGCATGTGAGTCATGTCATACATGACTTGTATGTCATGATTTTCCCGTTACCACCTCTGATTTACGTGCATCATACGGTCTTGTAGCGCAATACCAATTTTGGTGTATATCAAGCAAGCGAAATGGCCGCGAGGGCACCATGAGCGTTGCATGTAAAGCGTGTTGTACATGACTTGCATGTTGTGATTTTCCCGTTTACCACTTCTGATTTACCTTTATCATACAATCTCGTCACGTAATACCAATATTAGTGTGTATGAAGCGAGCGAAACGGCCACGAGGGCACCACGAGCGTTGCATGTATATCATGTCGTACATGACTTCCATATCATGATTTTCCCGTTACCAACTCTGATGTACGTTTTTCATACAGTCTTGTCGCGTAATACCAATTTTTGTGTATATCAAGCGAGCGAAATAGCCGCGAGGGCACTATGAGCTTGGCATGTAAATCATGTCGTACATGAATTGTATATCATGATTTTCCCGTTACCATCTCTGATTTACGTTCATCATATAGTCTCGTCACGTAATAGCGCTATTGGTGTATATCAAGCGAGCGAAATGGCCGCACGGGCACCATGAGCGTTGCATGTAAATCATGCCGTACATGACTTGCATATCACGATTTTCGTGTTACCACCTCTGATTTACGTTCACCGTAAAGATTGGTCGCGAAATACCAATTTTGATGTATATAAAGCCAGTGATACGGCCGCGAGTGCACCATGAGCGCGGCATGTAAATTATGTCGTACATGACGTGCATGTCATGATTTTCATGTTACCATGTGTCATTTATATTCGTCATACAGAAGTGTCTCTCCATACCAGTTTTGGTATGTAGCCATTCATGGTATGCATCCAATGCACTTTAGGACCTGACACTTATGTTCGTTGTACACTCTTGTCACGCCATACCAACTTTGGTATTTTTCAATTAACGAAGAGGCCCAAGACCGTGGCATGTAAGTCATGCTGTTCATGACATACATGTCATAATTTTCATGATTTGACCAGTCATGTATTTTCGCCATACGGCCGCGTTATGTCATATTAATTTTGGTATAAATCCCATTAACGAAACGGCTAGGAAAGTTCAAAGTCGTAGGCGTCTATATAGATAGATAGATACGCTTCAAATCACAGAAGTTCGGTAAGCAATGCTTCACATTTAAAAGAGTGCAAATATCTGCATAATGCCGTCGTAAAAGGCTGGTATCCAAAGAGCTGTCGTATTGCAGGCCTGTTGCGTAAGCCGTTGCAACGGCGTTCTGCTTACTTCCCCGTTCCGCTTATGCAATGTCGTCTCCCTCCCCCTTTCTATCAACTGGCGTTCCTTCGGCTTTGATCGCCGAAGTAGAATTTCCGGTTAGCTATGCGTTGTTGCAATTTTATAGTTCAAGGTGGTCGAGAATATGTCAAAGTCCACCATTAGCGACAACACTAAGTCATGTCGCTAATCAAACTCTGATTATGTTTCGCCAAACACAATATGATTTTAATTTGTAGTATGATCATTCTCTACGTAATCGTTTATTTAAAATTAAACTGCTGCACTATAATCATGTATTCCATCGCTATTTCCCATAATTATGTTTCAGCCATACAATCTGGTTCGGCATCGGCCTGTTAACAGCCGCTCTTTTCTTAACTGTCCTCTCTGACCTTTGTACTCGTCCAACCAGCAACACTGTTACACCTATTCATACCTCTCGCATGGGCCTATACACCTTCGTTGTCTGGCATGCTGACAGAAAAAAAAAGCGTGTGATATCTTACTGTTAAATGGGAAAATATCAAATTTATCTGATCCCGACGTATGCTAAGCGCTTTACAACCGTCCAGAGCAATTTATTTGTGATTCCATTCAAGTATTTAAAACTCAGCTAGTATTTCAGCATGAACACGCATCCGCATGGCTTTTCAGAGGTGCTAAATTATACTGAGATATTTCAGTGATGTTTTTAGTAGCTACAAGCTATGGTCACCCAGGATAAATGTTCTCATATAATGCTTGCTTTTTTGATGCTTTTTCGTGTCTATTACCATGTCTTTAAATATTATCTCTTTTTTTATACTTACTGTTCTGATAGCTTTCAACACAAATGAAAATACATGAAGACCATGTTTGTTACTGCTCTACGTGCGACAGCTCCATCCCACGGTAAATATACCCCTTCATCCTACCATAGTACTTTATTTGCCTTTTCAGATGCCCGTATTTTAAGCAAGGCAGGCCATTTGCAACATTGAATTGATAAAAACAGGACTAATATATTGAAACATCTACTACATTACACTTCACACAACTGCGCATGTGTCTAATCATCTGTTTTTTATCAGCTTTCTTGTCCAATCTCTCTACTAGGGTTGTTTACTTCACGAGCGTAGGCTTGGGCATGTCGGTCATCCACTTTACCAAGAAGTAGTAAAGTAGTTGGCTTCGCGTTTGCCGGAAGCACCATTTACACGTTTCTACTTGGCACGGAACATCGGGTGCTGAGACATGCGTGCGGCATGTGCACCAGCAGTAGGGACAAAGTGCAATATCCCAAAACAAAATTTCGGTGCTTTCATAAAAACATTCATTACAAGGCCGGCCTCAGGAAGAAAAGAAAAACGATTCGTGTTGGATATTCTAGGCACATTAAAACGGCAGCTACTTCTTAGCCTTCGTGGTATATAAAATTGCACCGTAATCAGCTAATATCGTTCCGCCGTTTTTTCAGAGCGGTTATAAGCCACCAGGGCGCCACGAGCACCTCTGAGCCCAATTTTGGTGGTGTAACTCATCTACTTTGGTAATTTATCAGTCGGTTTTGCTTTTTTATATCCTTTGAAATCTAGTCCATTTGGGTGGTGTACGGGTTTGCATTTCCGTCCTGCATACACCGTTTCACCCATCATGCAACTTGTATTCACGTCAGCTCTGACAGCTCAGGAACCGTCAGGGATATGTTCAAGAAGTTTTGCGTACTTCGCTACATTTTTGTCAATACAGAGACAGCCAATCATCTCCGTGCCAGAAGCGCGTGATTGCACGGGACGATGACGTGTCGCCTTGCAAGGAGGTTATGAGGAGAGGGCCGGTCGGAATGTCCAGCTGCAGTTGGCTCCTCTCGACGCAGAGACCGCCCCTTTCCTCCTTTACCTATCGTACCGCCAGCGTGGTGGATGTTTCGCATACTCAATGTTACTCAGTCGGGTGAAAGCCGTCGAAGTGGCCGCATCTAGAATCAGCTGCGAGGACCGCCACCCATCATAATCTGCTATAACCTCGGCTTCACGACTGGCCACCACCTAGGTCAAGAGAACGCGAGGTGAGCTAGTCAGTGACTATACAGGTTTAATACACCGGTTAAAAAACGCTGGAGTAGCTATAAAATAGCGACTTCGAACTACGTGTGCGCAGAACATGATTAAGAGCGCACGCAGTCTAACTTAACTTTTGGATTTTATAGTTGCTGGACAATGTACTGGAATTGGGCTGTGTGTCGTACGCGATGTACTTCTATGCGTTTCAAGAGTCGCCGGCGCAATCAGTTTCCGCAGTGGGCGCTACTAGCTGTAAGAGTGCGTCCTTGCAGGTCGGTGTATGTATTTTCGCATGAGCTAGCTTGAAATTTCATCCTGTTTCTGTGCGAGCTTCCGCGTGATTGATCAGCGGTATGTTAACTGATCATGTTGCCTGATGAACGCCTGTTACCTGACCAGTACCTTCTCACCAATGATTATTACCTGATTTTAGCCACATTGTACGGTATTCGAGTTATGCAGTGATGTAGGTGTGTGTTCGTCTACGTGTGTGCGTGCGTGCGCGTGTGTGTTTGTGTTTGTGTGCGTGTGTGTATGTGTGTGTGTAGACTGTTAAACTGTTCAATATTCCTGTAGTGCAGGAAATTACTGCATTCAAGTCCAACTAAGGCAAACAAAACTCGTATATATTGGCCGTGATGTCGGGGCTTTCTTGTTTCTTCAGAAATTAGTGTTTTTTGCGCTCACATTTATACTTTAAGATTGTGCTGAAAGAAGCGTATTAAAACGTACATGAGCACGTCCCGACACATCTTAGGCGAGTAAAACAATGAAATCTTGTCCTATCCGTTTTCGTTTTCTTTCTCTAGCGTCTCCTTCACGCACTATTCACTTCGTGTCAATCTTGAACGCGCATCATCTAATCTATTACATTCCTAACCCCCTCTCGCCTAGAGTCCGGAATAGAAGGCGAAGAGGCGTCAACACGGAAATCACGATCGATATAGAGCTTGCACTAGATAGCAGCATTGGCGGCTAAATGACGGTTTTGGCTTTTGGTAGGCAGTTCTGGAATAACTTTCAGGTGGAATATAACAGGACCGAAAGCTTTTACCACGCGACGCGCTGGGGCACCGCACCACATCTTCCGGCGCCCGCAAGAGTTACACGGAGTCTTACTGAGCGCCATCAGTGCCACGAGATGGAGCTGCCTGCGCTGCCCTGCCCTTTTCAAAAAAGGCAATCAGACTGCCAGGCCCTGCCGGACTCAGGGCCACTGCACGTGCAGTTTGGCTTGAAGCCGCCATAAACGTGCCTGCTGAGCGGGCACTATTCACCACCTCAGAAGAGGTGATGGACACAAGTAGCACAACTCTGGCACCTCAGACAACGAACAAACGGCTTAGCTCATTAGATAGCGCAAAAAAGTAAAAGCCCGCATTACAGGACCTAGAAAGATCTCTGTAACCTTAGGCAACGATTCCTGTACACATAGCACCAATTTACGTTAAGGCAGACACACAAATTATACAATGGAGCGCCAGAAGTCTTCTTGAAAACCTTTGCGATGCCCAAAAACTTTTAAACGAACGTTCAACAAAAGTGCTGTGTGTACAACAAACTCACTTAAACACCAAACGCTGCAACTTATTTCGCCACCATGTCATGTCTCGAAACGACTGTGATGACGCCCTCGTGTGATCTGGGGGTTTGCCATTATAGT
Source organism: Rhipicephalus sanguineus (assembly GCF_013339695.2). Taxonomy (NCBI): domain Eukaryota; kingdom Metazoa; phylum Arthropoda; class Arachnida; order Ixodida; family Ixodidae; genus Rhipicephalus; species Rhipicephalus sanguineus. The sequence continues at coordinate 46,326,712 of NC_051183.1, read as the reverse complement.
AGTCAAACGTACAGAATTTCTAGGTTTAAAGTTGTGATCGCCCCTGCAAGCAGTCGCCGTTGGTCTTGTCCTTTTAAACAAACTGATTACCGTTTGTTCTCTTTATACCGCCTCATTAAAGCATGAAATTCAGTACTTTATTGATGAATTACCTGAACGTTACCTCGTTCATGGTGATTTCAGTGCTCACAGCACATTGTGGGGCGACTCTCGCTGTGGTGAACGGGGTCGTCTCATGTAGAATTTTCTCATGTGATGAGGTGCACGTCTATGAAATAACAAATACCCTACGTTTTTTCAGCCCCCTGAGCAAGACACACTTTTCATTTGATCTTAGCATTGGGTCTCTCGCCCTTTACTTGGTCTACTTGAATTCCCAATGCTACCGAGAACGCCAAAACAACATGAATCCTAACAAAAATGCAAACATGAACATGAATCTCCACCACATGATTCCCGTTGGAAGGTTGACACAACAGATTGGGAGACGTACGTTTTGAAGTCTTACCAGAATGTCGTGGGCAGAGATGTTACCCTTGGGAATAGAGGGTGCTGTTCAGTATTTTACCGCTTTTGTAATTGATGCCATCTGGAAATGCATCCCTCGAGCCAACGCTGTGGCATATATATGCTGTGTTCCTTGGCGGTGCACCAAGTGCCGCAAAGCTCGCAAAAGGCCGATCGAAGCGTGGGGGCTCTTGCGTGAGGCCCCACTGCTTAAAGTCTTATTAATGTTAAACAGGTAAAATCATAACGCAGCAGAACGCGCCGACAATTAGAAGAAAGAGAACTTTTTAACCGGTATCCACTCGTACACACACCAGGCTAAAGTATGGAACAAAGGAAACAATGTAAAACGGCGAGAAACACAATCCCCTCTATTGGTGAACACACAGATCGACACCTTGGAAGACCAAGCGAACTTCCTTGGTACTTGCTCTAAGCTGCTGCAATGAATCCGCCCCAGGTTTCGACCATATAGTATACGAAATGTTGAAAGACCTACCCCCCGAAAGAACAACAAAAGAAACCAAATTTTATCTCCACCATGCAATATGGTTTTCCGGCGAGATACCAACTTAGTGGAAAGAAGCTCTCGTAATTCATATTTTCAAACTGGGCAAAGAGCCATCCTCCGTCACAAGTTACAGACCTATTGCAATACCAAGTTGTCTCCGTAAATTTTTCGAAAAAAATGATAAACCTCGGGCTAATATACTTCCTCGCAACGAGAAATTGCTTAACCCGTATCAGTGCGGATTTCGATAAGATCGATACACACCTGACCACTAGATACGCGTTAAGGCACCAATTTGCGAAGAATTTTTTCATAAGCAGCTCTTTCTCTTGATATTCCATAACACGGATAAAGTCCGCGATACACCATGACGGTTTCGAATTTTCGGAGAGATCTCACACTTAGGCTCACGAGGTAGGATGTTGACCATAACCGAAAGTTACTCATCAAATCGCACACTCGGGGTTCGAGTATGCAAAGCTTTGTCACCGCTATCTGTGCAGGCCACAGGCATTAAGGTTCATTATAGAAACAATTCATTATAAAAATGAATTGTTTGCGTCTGTGCATTCGACATAACATGTTTTATTCAATATATGTCGACAATGTGCATATCGTATTTCAATCCTGTTCTCTCGCAATCTATGAGCGACAGGTCCAGCTTGGCATCAGCAAGGTCTCTAAACGAGCTGAAGACAATGGCTTAAGATTTAACCCACAAAAAAGCATCTGTGTCCTTTTCTCTAGAAAGAGAGGCCTGCACCTTTATCTTAGAATTGCCATGCTGTGCAAGTGTGTATCTGCAAGCACTGAACATAAATTTTTAGGCGGTATTTTCGACGGAAAGCTGTCTTTTGTGCTACATATAAAAAGTACCTTAAAGACAAATGCATAAGGACAACAGATAGCATAAGGGTGCTATCACGCAGAACCTGGAGTAGCTGCACCAGGTCCTTCATGAAGCTGTATGAAAGCCTTACACTCGCAAATCTCGAGTTGGGGCCCAAGTTTATCACTATGCCTCGCGAAGTGCCCTGAAGGTACGGGACCCTGGGCACTGTCTAGATAGCCGTGTTTCTAAAGGTGCTTTTAGAATGAACCCCGTAGAAAGTCGTCCCGTCGAATCATACGAGTGTTCGTTAAGTTTACTGATAACGTATTTATCGTTTGTGGAGACTCCGAATGTGAAGGCAAATAATCAACATCCCAAGAACTCCACCACAAATGACAAGTGCAGCTCTCTCCTGTTTTATAAGCATCCTGCAGTGAGAAAGCCCTACTCGCTGCATGCGAGAGGTCTGGGTCTTCCCCTTATTGAGCCCATACTGATGGCTCATGCAAAGTAGCTTCCACCATGGCAGCGGTAGATTATTGAATGTGCTTAGGTTACGAAACACTCATGGAGTATTGGCAGCGGCTATGGGATCTTGAAGTACACAATAAGCTACACGTGATGAAGCCATACCTCGGCAATTGGTCACCCACGTCAAGAATTCGCCGTAGAAATGTAACAATCTATGGCCTTCGAATAGGACATACACACAGCACGCATGAACATCTTCTGCCCGGTGAGGACCCATCCACCTGCGATAGTTGTGGCGAGCCACTCGCGGTTCTACACGTCACCATACAATGCTGTGAGCTGGAAGCTAGTAGGAAGCAACGCTTTCTACTACATTACCGGCAGCAGGTACTACATCAGCCGTCCATGTTTTCAGGTATCGAACCTGTGTCTTCTCGGCTACGAGAAATTTGCAGGTATCGATTCAGTGTCTTCTCGGCTACGAGAAGACACTGAAGCGGTGGAGGCCCTACGCCAACGACGACTTGCCCGTACACCTATGATATGTGTGAACGCTCAGTTTCATCGCGAAATTCTCTCTAGATTTTGGACGTCCGTGTCGTGTCTGTGACAGTCTGTGGCTTGACGCGAACCTTTCTGCTCTGAGAATAAATCTGGAAACAACGAAGGATCGCCTATTTAAACACTCGCAGCAACTTAGAAGCAACTAGATTGGACTTCAGAATCCTCCAGTTTCGCTGTTTAAAGCCTTGCGCAACTTAGTGCAAGCGTCGCCTTCTTTCAACTGTAGTGTAGTGATTACGTGACCTAAATTGAAAGGAATTGCAGTGGAACAAAAATCACCGCTTCCCTCGGTGGGAACCTGAATCCACAATCTTCGAAATGTGCATCCTATGCTCAACAAAATCATGAGCTACGACGCAGGACCCTCCCACTTAAACTGTGTGGTATTTATGCGCGCTTATTCGTAATACCCGAAAAACTTAGGCAGCACCCCACCTAGTTAAGGTGGCGAGTGTGGAACACACTTTTTGCCAGTGGGCCTTACGTGGCACGTGGTCTTCGCACGAAGTGGCAGCTCACCAATAAAATCACCGCATCTCCACTAATATTAATCATGACGAGTGGCGAAGCATTGGGTATCGTACCGGTATGTCACGGTACGTCACCCACGCGTTGCTACTGCGAATGTAAAGTGAGTGACATAAAGTCTATATATATATACAAAGTTATTTGGTTCCTATTTAATGATGTTCTATTTTAATCAAGTTGTTATAATGCGTATATAGTCTTGAGTTGTGGATTCCGTTCTCCCTTCATTATTATTCCTTTGTGGTCTGTGAAATGGAGAGCCATTGGTTCTTCGAGTGGACCTAATCTAAAGTTGGCAAAGAGAAGGTCTATGCATGTTCCTCGTGTAGTTGTTGGTTATTTCCAGTCATATGAAATGCATCGTAGAGTGTATCGAGCCATCATCTCACTGTGCACATCCTTCAGAATTGTGATAGCCAGATTTGTTGATATTGGGAACATAGTGCCTAAATTATTACTCAATTTCATTTGTATTAAAGGGACACTAAAGGCAAATAACAATTTATGTCAGAGTGAAAGCTCAGTGTATGACAACTTCTAAAACGGCAATATTATCAACAGCAGTGCCCTACTTACAGAGAAATTAAGCTAAATGTATCACATGATGAGCGCCACGAATGGGACATTTTTGAAATGATCCGGATGACGTATGAGAGTCTGCCTGCAATAACTCACTAGTAATCAAACTAGCAGCAATAAAAAAAGAACCTTCCGTGCATCAAAAGACGTAATAAAATGCTGTTTGTTCGTTTCCGTTTGATTCATGGAAAAAAGAACCTCTGTTGCGTTACCATGGGGAACGGCGCGCGTGGTTCAAATGTTCCGTTTTCGCCGAACTGCGCTTTGCCCGGCGCCCTGCTTCGCTCACGCGGTCGCGTCTCAGTGGTAGTTTCGAGATCGCGTACTGCCGCGTGTGTTTTGCGCGCTCGTGAAAGTCGCAGGTCCACCACAGCTTCGTCGCCCGACACCGCACTGTTGGTTTCCTCGCTGCTTTCGGGCTCGGGCTCGGGAGAGTCGCTGCCGAGGCTGCTATCGTAGTACGCAACGACGCCGGCACTACGAGCCCTCAGCAGCATACGGCGTTCATCGGGGCTCAAGTCGCTGAATTGGAGCCCAGTGTCGTGAGCCAATGTCTCGTTGTCAAGTTCTCCGTCCACATCTATTACGGCGATTGCGGCAAGCTTCGATGGCCGTTGTTGCTGCTGTGGGTCCCGCTACTTTCGCTCTGCTGCTACTAGTGTCGGCGGCCGCGCAGTAAAGGCGGGCAACGTTGGGCACGGCAGCAGTGACATATGAAAGTCTGATTTCAGGCGGGTGATTTGAAGTGCACTAACGCGATGCGGACCACGAAAATGTGATTTTATTTCAAAATAAGCCCTTCCTTGGCATAAAAGTAGCACTACGAGGTTTCTGGGCAGCTATTTCAACAATCAACGTCGACTTAATATTTGCCTTTAGTGTCCCTTTAAGATATTTCAGGAGTGTTTTGAGTGCTCCATGTGACTTTTATCTGAGACTTTATAGTCGTAATCGTAATCGCAACGTACACACATGTTTCGACTATAGCAACGGTTTTCTATATACCGTGACAGCGGACAGTGAGAGTTGGCGACACTCGCATGCTACCCGAGGCCTGGAGCCTGCCGGGCGAAAGCTCTTGCGTTGAGATTTCCTACAAAAAGACTATCCCACAATTTTACGTTAATATAAAAACAAAGCGAACTCATTCTCAACACATGCAGTGAATAAAGGCTTTTAGCTTGTGCGTATACCTCTTTGCGTTACCGTGTTACCGAATTCCGGATGGAATCTACGCATGCGCAGCCTTTACGGAACGTAAACTTACTTTCACCGAACGCAAACTATACTCGCCGGATATGTTTTACGTATGCGGCCGTAGCTCGCGAATTGGCCTTCGTTTGTGGCTACTCCCGATATCTTTTTTTCGGAGACTCCAGCCGCTGAGTCAAAATAAGCCGACGTGCGAGCGCCAAATATGACTCCGTTGTTTGATCCGGATTACCGAAGCTTGAGTGACCTAGAATACCGAAGGCGTAAAGTGAGAGGCCTAAAGCCCCGGTGAGGGCCGATACGTGGTGCTCTCTAGCGGGGCCGAGATGTGCCAGGCAAGCACAAAAATGTTCTTGTAGAAATGTGGTGCATTCTACTTCTGGTGCAAATGCCTTGGAGCGGCATAATTACGAATAAGTTGCCCTTTTACTCCAGTTTTTTCCTCAAAAACAGTAGGTGAAAACAAAGTTGTTCATGACTGTGGTTAGACGAAGCGTCACAAGATGTCGGCACCATCGTTCGGTAACCGGGTATTCCTATAAATTTTGCAGGCTTGAGTAAAATTGCAGTTGCCAGGCAGCGCTCCGTGATACGAATACCATGACTGGAATGGGCGCCTAAAAGCTGTGCTCTAAAAAAGTCACAATTTTGCCGCAAGGGCAAAGCAATGAATGCGATAGCAACAAAGTGGAATGTCCCGGTAAGAACGACAAGCAGCTCGAAAGTTGCAGCTAGTTGCTCAAGCGCAAAGGACTCACGAAAAGCACGCGCACACAGGACGAGCGCCAACTAACAACTGTCGCAGCTTGAAATTAAAGCGCGCTGCCCAAGCACAAAGAAAGACGTATGAAAAAAAATTTGCAGTGGCTTAGCTCGGCTATGCTAGGATATACGTCGACATGTTTGCATGCGGCAAAACGAGATTCCGGGTTTATCGGTGGTGACCATGTTAGTTCCAGAATGAACTCTACTATTCCCGTTGGTAGCCGAAGCTTATCACAACAATCTAGAATAATCGGGAATGTTTGACAGTCCGGTGTTGTACACGCAAGACAGTGGTTACACGTGTAACGGGTCCAGTCGATGAAAATAGAAGAAGCGCGCGTGGGAATGCGCCGATACTGCAGATACCCTGGCACGCCTTTCCCAGAGTGTCTGCAGTATCTGCAGTATCTGTAGAGATCCCGTCAGAGTGTCTGCAGAGTGTCTGCTGTAGCACATCTACTGCAATGGAAAGCAAGCAGCCGCAAGATGCAGACACAAACCTCCCCACTGAAGCGTGGAAGAAAGCGATCTCCAAGTCGGACATGGTCAACCAGCGCCTACTCGTTGCCGGGCCCGGCGGGTGGACCACGGCTGAGCGCAGCATTTTCGCTGCACGCGAATGCGCTAGTCACGTGCCTCCTTTGGTATTTCGTGGGCTTTCTTTGGAGCTTGGAATAAATGGTATACGTGAGACTTTCTTTATCGCAAGTTATGCAATTGGGGTTTCTGAAGACGCCCTGGAACTTTGCAAGCAGCATTTCTTGCCTAAAGTGAATTTTCAGCAATTTATCTATATAATCTTAATTAAAAATTAGTTAATTACAAAACAAAAAACCTCCATAGTCCGCAAGGTGGCTGTCAGCAATTTGCAAGTGATTTCACTTGCCCCAGCTGCCTCTAATATTGTATTTTTTAACACTTGAATAAAGATAGCTGGGACACCCTGTATAAATAGGCATGCAAATAGCATACCCTCGAGGGCCCCCTTTCTACTCATACACTTGACGGCGCCCGGTATCTCGTGTGCTGCGCCACCGCCGCCAGCAAAATCGGTAACTCATAACAATCTGCGCTTGAAAAAGTAGTCGCAGAGGCGTATCCATTGCTGAAAAATATTTTATTTCATGAAATTAACCCTTGTTGATCAACGTCTAAGCATTACCGCCACCTCAATTACCTAACACTACTAGGCCTGGTACACTACTTGCTGCTGTTAAGAAAAATAACCCATAATTCATTGCTCCTGAGGCAGGCTTGGCTTGCCAATCGCCGAAGTCGGGTTTATGAGCTTCCTGCAAAAGGGAAAACAAAAATTACAAAGCTTTATTTTTCTCTTGCTGTTCAATACGGTAATGCGATTCAATAGGGTCTCTCTTATGGGTACTAAATGTGTTTTGACAATTACACGAAGCGCAAGTGACTCGCAAAAGTTTCAACGTAATTGCACCTGTAGAAGAGCGTGGGCGTCATAACTTGAAAACTCTATTAAACACCCAGAATTTCTTTTTTCACATTGGTCATAAAATACAGCAAAATAGTGCATGTTGCCAGTTTCATAGGCATAACCTATGTCCCCACATGGCCAACTGAGGAGCATTCTCGTCATTATTCCATCTTCTCATTCAATAAACAGCCGACAGTACTGAAGTAATGTAGTGTCATATATTTTATATGCTAGTTTTGGAGGTATTGGAATGTGAGAGTTCGTAGGTGATTTATTTTTTTGTAAAACTGACATGGGGAGGGCAGTACCCATTCGGAACTCAGTCCACCTATTTCCTTTTTTACTCTAAGTGAGCTTAAGCTCCATGAGAATAAAAATAAAAACTTAAAATCGAGGTTGCTCGTTTAAAGAGATTCATCACCATTTCTGGCAATACTTTACAGCGAAGCCATTTATGCTGGCGGTAACTCATTCTCCGTCGTAAAAAAGTGCCATCATCGTGAACAGGTACGCGCTTTATTCGTTCTCTTTACCATGTAGCTCATTAAGCCATCGGTAACTTATGTTCCATTATGCAAATCTCATCAGGTGGGTATGCACCGCAAGAATTGGGCAAGCAAAGCTGTCATGTACAGCAGGTGTGACTGTCAAACGAAAACGAACACGTGGAAAATAGACATAGACAAAAAGCCGTAGAAAATATGGAGAAAGAAAGAAAGAAATAATAAATCGAAAAAACAGGAACAGAGAAATAGAGAGAAAAAAAGGGAATGAAGGCATAAAATGATAAAAATACAGAAAACGATAGACCGAGAGAGAAAGAGATACTAAGAAAGATACATGAGAAAAAGAGAGAAGAAAAAGAGAGCTACACAGAAGGAGAAAAAAGAGAGATAACGAGAGAGAAAGAGACAAAATGAAGCAGACCCGAAAAAGATATAGAAAAAGCGCAGAGCAAGATAAAAAGAGGAGGAAAGAGGGCAATAAATAGAAGCAAAGAGAGAGAGCGCAAAAAGGAGATACAAAGAAAGATAGAAAGACAGAAATTAAAAGAATAGAAAGAGAGAGAAAGATATTGAAAGAAGCAGACACCAAAAAGAGGCAGAAAAAACAGAAAGCAATGCAGAAAGAGAAAGATAGAGAGAAATAAGGAGAAAAAAGAGACAGAGAAAGAAGAACAGAGAGAGAAGGAAAAAAAGGGAAGGAAGAAATTAGGATAAAATGAGCGAGAAAAAGAAGAAAATGGAGAGAGCGAGAAAGAAAGAAAGAAAAAGAAGCAGATACAAAAAAAGAGATAAAGATACAGAGAGAAGCAGAAAAAGACAAGTTGGAAAGAAAAAAAAAATAAAGAGAAAGGAGGAAGGCCATCCAGGTGCGCTCTTCCTTCAGGCTTGGTACCAATAGTGCGAGGCCGCCATAATTTGTTTAATGTTGTTATCGTAAAATATAGAGAGAAGAGAGAAATAGATGAAAAGGAACAGGCAGGGAGGTTAACCTAGTGCGAGCGACCGGTTTGCTACCCTGCCCAGTGGTGGGGATATAGGGGTCGGAAAGACGACAGAGAGAGAGGGAGATAAAATAAAAACAAAACAAAACATGCACACATGCACACACATGCAGGACGTCTTATCACAGCCGTTCTGATAGCCCGGTTGAACGCAGAAAGCGCATTAGCGCCTGCACAGCCTTCTTCTGAGACGTAAATTCCTGTCGGTGGCGCAGGATTCTTTCTTCCGAAAGAGTTCGGTCGTCCAATTTGTCAAGCGCGTTGCAAAGCGACTGTCTCTGCGAACAGTACTGTGGACAGTCGCACAGAATATGCTTAATTGTTTCATCACTTCCGCAGTGGTCACAAGCTGCGGTGTCGGCCATTCCTATGCGGAACGCGTACGCACAGGTAAATGCGACACCCAACCATAACCTGCACAGAAGGGTAGCGTCACCTCGACGAAGTCCTGGGGGAATTCGAAGGCTGAGAGTTGGGTCTAGGGCATATAATCGTGCGTGCTGGAAGTGTGGCTCGTTCCACTGCGACGTGGTGAGTTGGCGAGCAAGCACGCAGAGCTTCCGCGCAGCGTCAGTTCTGGAGAGCGGTATTAAGAGTTGATCGTTTTCAGTATGGGCGGAACGGGCAGCTTGATCGGCCCGTTCATTGCCGATAATCCCACAGTGACTTGGAAGCCACTGAAAAGTTATTTCATGCCCTTTCTCAGTTAAATGGTGCGTCTCTTCTGCAATCTCAAATACAAGTTGTTCGTGCGGGCCGCGTCGTAAAGGTGACAGAAGAGACTGTAGTGCCGCCTTGGAGTCACTGAACATAGTCCATTTTTGTGCCCGTTCATCACTTATGAAATGTAATGCGACACGAAGTGCTGCGAGCTCTGCTGCCGTCGATGTCGTAAGGTGGGAGGTCTTGAATTTGATTGTTGTGGCTTTAATCGGTATCACAACTGCTGCAGTTGAGCTGTTTGGCAAAACGGATCCGTCAGTGTATACGTGTACATAGCCTTGGTACTTCTCATATAGCAGGAGTAAAACGAGCTGTTTAAGGGCAGGTGACGACATTTCCGCTTTTTTCCGGATGCCAGGTATTGTTAGGCTGATGTTGGGCTGAGTCAGGCACCACGGAGGAATCGAAGGTCTCGCGGCGGGCATGAAGCATGTTGGTAAAGACTCGCGATACGCGGTTACCGTTTGGCAAAAAGATGCGCGTGGTCTGTCTGCTGGTAGAGAGGCTAGGTGGTGGCGGGGAGTCCGAGCCAGATGCCTTATATGTGTCCTGAGTGTTTCAACGTCAATGTGTGTCTTGATGAGATGGTCTAGCTGTACCATGTCTAACGCATTCGCTATTGTCAGTGCAGCCAATCATCAGGTTCGTAAAGATACAGGGCATAAAATGTATGCCGCATTGAATCGGGGGGACAGAAACATGTAACCGGGATATTGCGTGTCACGCTTACATTTCACTATCTCGCCGCCTTAGCATGCAGCAAATCTTCAGCCATGCATTCTTTACGAAAAAGCAGTTTTGTAGCTTAAAAATCTCGGAGGCAGAGCTTTGCGTTATTGCACACTGCATTTGCTTACCAAACGTAGTGCCATTTTGTAATGCTCGTTCTCTCTAAGGAATCAAAGTATTCTTTATTTCACTTGAATGCTTATGGTTTAATTGCATAAAACAGACCTGCTACTTCTCATCATCCCCTGGCAGACTCTCAGCAGTAATTTTTGCTGCAGTTGTTCCAGCGGAGGCCATCAGCAATCCAATTGCTACCGGCGGCGCAAATATTGCAGTAATCCCGGCAGCACCTAGCAAAAAGGTGTTTGCAGCTGATGCCCCATCCACGGTTTTCTGACGATCCTTGTCGCTAATGGTTCGCATCGTGGCTTCGGCTCCTCTTCCGGGCAACTTCCGGGCAACGAAGAAAACCGAGCCCTTCAAAACAATCGTCTTGCCAATTGTAATCATCTTCACATTTACAATTATTGTGTGTAAAGCTCATATTTCTGCTGACTATTTCGCGTGAGCTAGGTGTTCGCTCTTTTCTGATCTTAATCTGAGATCTTCATCTCTTTCAGCAAATTTGATTAGATCGGTGCCAAGACACCATTCAGCTAATTTCCTACACAAAGTCTTCAATAAGTACAGAACAAAAATGCGGTACTCTTCTTTGTTCAATACGCGTACAATATTTTGAGAAAGAAGACGTAACATTACGTCTTGGAAAAATATTTTGTCTGAAGAACAATAACTAATGCCGCCGAGACCAGTGAGAGCTACATCTACCTGGGAAACGACTCACTTTTCCCTCCAGGTCGAGAAAACAAACATTTAATTTAAAATGCTCATTTGGGGATAATGTACCTGCCTCTAGAGCATAGGCTAGAGCATAATATCGCTCAGGCCGACCTCTCTGCCTTTCTACAAATAAACCTCTCTCTCTCTCTCTCTTGGCATGTTTTCATAAAGTGCTCCATTTGTGATGCGGAGGGTCTCAGAGATCTTATGTTGAACATTGTTTTCTTAATGAAGATATAGGTTGAAGTAATACACTCAGGGCGTCACTTTATCGCAAGTGCAATTTTTTGCACAGGTATTAATGCTGTTAAAAGGCTCATCTGAGTTTTCATTCTGTTCAGTAGGGAATGGTCTTAGTTCATGTGTGTACCTGATACAATTGTACACAAGGAAAACAAAATGCACAGCGTGTGATAATGCGTTGTGAAGTAGAAAAATAGTAAGTGGAATTTGGCTCAACGGTAATAACCAAGCGTAACAAGTCTGTAAACACATATATTCATGTCGAAATATCACATCGCGTTTCCGTTCATTCATTTACACACTGATCCGTGAAGAAAATGCAACAGCATGAAAATTAGATAATACTGCGAATAAATGCACCGGCGAACAAGATTGTATTATAGGAGAGAAAATGCTCGCAACAATCAGTGATACATTTATTGTGTACCATTTTGCGGCGTGTAGTTAAGTAATGAGAAAAGATAATAAACGTTATGCAAATATGACAGAAACACAAGGACTCTATATTTGGCTAGATGAGCGGATGCTTTAACTGGGGGGGGGGGGGGGGGGGATCGTAAAACTCAAGATGGAAGAAAAGAAAGGAAGTTTTGATCGGTTTTGGCACTCCCCCCTGTAACGCCCAGTAATTTTATTGGGACCATAAAACAGACGATTGAAAGACTCTCAAAATTTCATTTTTCAAGATGTTCTTCTGAAGATTACAATCACCTTCGTTCTCAACGGACATAACAGAATATTTAAGATCGCGCCCCAATACCAGAATAACATTTCACTGAGATTTGGTGGGAGTTTAGTCAGCCGATCATTCGAATGGGAAGTGCGAGCGCCTATATTCCGTGGTGGCTTTGTTATGGGAGAAGAATAGCAAGAGTTAGCTATAAAAAGAAACGAAATGACCGATAACACGAAAGCCTGCAGGAAACCCGCAGAACTTTGCACGTTCGTAATCAATTCAACGACTACAATATATAGCATCGCTTGGGCATAGCAGTAGCATGAATGCTGACTGCCGCCGCGGGTCAATCAGGCAGAGGTCCGAGCTCGGGGAAATTATCTCGTATGCGACGAGTAGTGCGTTGGTCAGCATACGTTCATTCGGCTGGTTATAACCTTCAGGAGTCTGGGCTACAGGTGTGTACTTCGCCTATGTCGGGCGGAATATGGTGGCTCCGTCCTCCTAGAGAAACCAAAATATGGTTTTCTGCAAACCTTGGTAATGGGCAGCGGAATAATTTTGACGACATGCCAATATTTCTCCAGCAACAACATTGGAGTATGCGGCAGTTTTTGCAACTGCCTCGCACCGTTTCGAGGCCAGCAATGCCGGGAATCCGACACGTCCTCTCGTGCATAGCAGTTCTGCGTCAATGTAACTATGTCGTAACGAGGACGGGCAGAGTGCGCACCAAACGTTTAGCAAATCAGAAGGGATAGGTTCAGAGCACGGGCTCGGACATTCCGAAAGCGTGTTTTAACTGCTTGGCCAGACACCTTGGCTTGCAGGAAGTGAATATATTTCAAGAATATGGAGGCGCGCTATACCCGCGCGGCAAAACAGATATCAAAAGAGAACACTCCCTGGTATGGCTTCGTTGACTTTCACGTCTGTGGAAGAAAAGCCCTCTGCAGGATAACATATCGGATAAGATAGCGGAGAATGGTACAATCAGGAAAATTGCTCATTTGCGAAAATTGCATGAAATAGATTCATTTTGTCATAAGGCTTTTCAGGGGCAGCTCAAAATGCTGACGAATCTAACATGAAAGACGCCGTTGACGCCCGACAGCAGCCTTCTGGGGCACCGCTGCTACCTTCAAAGAAACTCTGCACTTACGCATTCATTCGAGAACTCCCAAAGGAGACATTGCGAGCGTCAGCTGTACTTCTCAACGACCTTGAAAGAGCGGAATGGGCTCGAATTTTGTAATATTTTAAAGAATTTCTACTGGACTGAAGTATTTCAGGAATTTGACAGAACATGAAAGGAGATGTCGTTAGGACCAAAATTACGACATTCTCATCAACCCGACACGTGCTTACTGTAGACCACGGGGGCAGAACCAGTGCTAGTTTTATGGTTAAAGGATGGAAACACCATCAACCTTAACAAATGCGTCGCCCACTAATGGACAGGGATGTGACATTATATGGTGGTCTCCAATTACGCGATCGGAGGGCGGATTTGCGGAAGCGAGCAGCCGACTGATGAAGTATTCGTGGAGCACAGAGTGCATGTCTTGCACTTGTACGTTATTAGCAGTAGAGTCGGTCAACTACTAAAGATGAGACATTAGCTCTACTAAAACGATGAGTTCAGTGAATTATAAACAAAAAACGAAATACAACCAGCTCTGCTTCACGGACACTGATCAAAGAGCGAAGCTGGTGGCGTTCCCTTCGTCAGGCTACCACAATTCTAGGTTTCGCAAATCTTCCAGATATGTTTTGTATCACTGCTCTTTAATGAACACTCTTTGTTAAGCTTTGAAGAGGTAGTATAGTTTATTGCATCTTGAGCATGTCACTCGTGCAAACAGGTTTACAAAGAAATATTCGCTTAAGATCCTCCGATATATTATACTGCTGCTCTTTATTAAACACTCGGGACCAAATTCCGGCCGCGCAGGCCGCATTTTCGATGAAGGCGAAAATGTATGAGGCGCGTGTACTTATATTTAGGTGCACGTTAAAGAACCCCAGGTGGTGGAAATTTCCGGAGCCCTCCACAACGGCGTCCCTGATAATCATGTCGTCTTTTTGGGATGGTATACCCCATATATTATTATTATTATTATTATTATTATTATTATTATTATTATTATTATTATTATTATTATTATTATTATTATTATTATTATTACTAAACACGCATTGATAAGGTTTGTGGTGGTAGTATAGCCACCACCTTTTATAAGCGCAAATTATCGGCGAGTAGTGGGATTTACCCAAGGTCTGTGGCGCATGCCCCTGTTTGATGCCCAAAAGCTTTACCATAGTTCCCGGACATCAAAGGCTCGACCAAGAACAACTTCGCTGTTAAAAGCCCACTCTAAATACGTAATGTGCGACGCTTAACGTCTCGTATCAAAATGCATTCGCTGGATTCGTTTGACCACGCCAGTTTTGGCATTTTGTTAACTGCTTACGTGTGTCTGTTATTTGAGCATACTTAAAGAAGGATGTTGCAGCGATGGCGTAGTGGGTAGAACATCAGCTTCGCATGCAAGAGGTCCGTGGTTCGAATCCCGGTGCCGGACAATTCCCAACCGGATTAAAAAAAAAAAAAAAATCCGCGTGATGATGGAATTGTGTAAAAAGGCCTGGGGTGCAGCCTCACTGGCGACCACAGCCAGCAATGCACTCCCTCACCAGAGCAGGATTGGCCACCCTGGTGTAGTACTTGGCCACTACCTCCCACATGAATACACCAATTAACCCTCGGCCCTCAGTCCCCAGCGGCTGCGAAGCAACTGACCAAGGCGGCGGTCAGACCTGCGACGCAGCAGAGGGTGCTAAGAATCTCTGGGTCCGGACAGGCCGTCATTGGAATCTGAACTTGGCTACATATAACGCTAGAACTTTATCTAGTGAGGCGAGTCTAGCTGTACTATTCGAGGAATTAGAGGGTGTTAAATGGGATGTAATAGGGCTCAGTGAGGTTAGGAGGCCACAGGAGGCTTATACAGTGCTGAAGAACGGACACGTCCTATGCTATCGTGGCTTAGCTGACAGAAGAGAACTAGGAGTGGGGTTCCTTATTCATAAAAATATAGCTGGCAATATAGAGGAATACTATAGCATTAATGAGAGGGTGTTATGTATCGTGATTAAGTTTAATAAGAGGTACAGGATGAAGGTGATACAGGCCTATGCGCCTACATCCAGCCATGATGATCAACTGGTTGAACGCTTCTACGAAGACGTAGAATCAGCAATGAGTAAGGTAAAGACACAGTATACTGTACTGATGGGCGACTTTAATGCAAAAGTAGGCAAGAAGCAGGCTGGAGATCATGCGGTTGGGGAATATGGCATCGGCTCTAGAAATGCCAGAGGGGAGTTACTAGTAGAGTTCGCAGAACGCAATAATTTACGGATCTTGAACACCTTCTACAGAAAACGGACTACTCGTAAGTGGACGTGGAGGAGTCCTAATGGCGAAACTAAGAATGAAATAGACTTCATAATGTGCGACCACCCGGGCATTATACAGGGTGTAGAAGTAGTTAACAAGATCCGATGCAGTGACCATAGAATGGTAAGATCTAGAATTCAACTAGACGTGAGGAAGGAACGGCAGAAACTGATACGCAAGAAGCCGATTAATGAACTAGCTCTGCGAGGGAAAGTACAGGAATTCAGAGTTTCACTTCAGAATAGGTACGCGGCTTTAACCGAGGAAACCGACCTTAGCATTGACGCAATGAATGATAATCTGACTAGTATCATTAAGGAGTGTGCAGTGGAAGTCGGGGGTAGAGTCGTTAGACAGGACACTGGTAAGCTATCCCAAGAGACGAAAAACCTCATTAAGAAACGTCAAGCTATGAAAGCCTCAAAGGCAACAGACAAAATAGAGCTGGCGGAGCTTTCGAAGTTGATCAATAGGCGTAAAGTAGCCGACATAAGAAAGTATAATATGGAGAGAATTGAGCATGCTCTAAAGAACGGAAGAAGCCTCAAAGCTACGAAGACAAAACTGTGCATAGGCAAAAATCAGATGTATGCGTTAAGGGACAAGGATGGCAAGGTCACAACCAATATGGATAGAATAGTTGAGATAGCGGAAGAGTTCTACAGAGATCTGTACAGCAGCCGAGACAGTCAGGATGATAACGTAAGAAGCAGTAATATCCCAGAGGAATCTGACATCCCACCAGTATTAACAGGAGAAGTAAAGAAAGCCCTAAAGGGAATGCAAAGAGGCAAAGCCGCTGGTGAGGATCAGGTAACATCAGACTTGTTGAAAGACGGTGGAGAGATTATGTTAGAGAAACTGGCCACCCTGTATACGAAGTGTCTCTCGACAGGGAGGATACCAGAATCTTGGAAGAATGCCAACATCATCTTGATCCATAAGAAAGGGGACGTCAAGGACCTGAAAAATTACAGGCCCATCAGCTTACTGTCCGTTGTCTACAAGCTATTCACAAAAGTAATTGCTAACAGAATTAATACGACATTAGAGTTTAATCAACCAAGGGACCAGGCAGGATTTCGTACAGGCTTCTCAACAATAGACCATATTCATACTATCAATCAGGTGATAGAGAAATGCGCGGAATACAACCAACCCCTATACATAGCCTTCATAGATTACGAGAAGGCATTTGATTCGGTGGAGACATCAGCAGTCATGCAAGCACTGCGGAATCAGGGCATCGACGAAGCCTATATAAACATAATGGAAGAAATCTACAGCGCATCCACAGCCACTATAGTCCTTCATAAAGAAAGCGACAGAATTCCAATAAAGAAGGGCGTACGGCAGGGAGACACGATCTCTCCAATGCTATTCACCGCGTGTTTACAGGAGGTTTTCAGGGCCCTAGATTGGGAAGAATTAGGGATAAGAGTTAATGGAGAGTATCTCAGTAACCTGCGCTTCGCTGATGACATTGCATTGATGAGTAACGCGGGAGACGAATTACAGCTCATGATTACTGAACTGGATACGGAAAGTAGAAGAGTAGGTCTGAAAATTAATATGCATAAAACTAAAGTAATGTGGAACAATCTTGGCAGAGAACAGCGCTTCGCGATAGGTGGCGAGACGCTGGAAGTTGTAAAGGAGTACGTCTACTTAGGACAGCTAGTAACCGCGGAGCCGAACCATGAGAGTGAAATAACTAGAAGAATAAGGATGGGATGGGGCTCATTCGGCAAGCATTATCAAATCATGAATAGTAGTCTACCACTATCTCTCAAGAGGAAGGTATATAACAGCTGCATCTTACCGGTACTTACCTACGGAGCAGAAACCTGGAGACTTACAAAGAGGGTTCAACTTAAATTGAGGACGACGCAGAGAGCGATGGAAAGGAAAATGATAGGTGTAACCTTAAGAGACAGGAAGAGAGCAGAGTGGGTCAGGGAACAAACGGGGGTTAAGGATATCATAGTTGAAATTAAGAGGAAGAAATGGATATGGGCCGGCCACGTAGCACGTCGGCAGGATAACCGGTGGTCATTAAGGGTAACTGACTGGATTCCAAGAGAGGGCAAACGCGTGAGGGGAAGACAGAAAATTAGGTGGGTAGATGAGATTAAGAAGTTTGCAGGTATAACGTGGCAACAGAAAGCACAGGACCGGGTGGATTGGCGGAACATGGGAGAGGCCTTTGCCCTGCAGTGGGCGTAGACAGGCTGATGATGATGATGATGATGATGATGATAAAGAAGGAAAATAAACAGCGGAAAGAGCACCATTATAGCCCCTGAACAGGTTGCCATTCACAGGCACCTTTTAGTTTACCACCGAAAAGGCAGGGGCAAGCAAGTTGAACCTCCACTGATCAGGTAGCGGCTGGCTTCGATGCGGATACGCAATGAGAAAAAACTAACTGCTCGGCTAACCTCACGTGGCTTCGCGTTTTTTGCCTGAGGTTGTATGACGATCGTGAAGGCCTGGCTGCAGTAGGAAAAGTGGCGGCTAGTGGCGGTCCTCGCAAGTGAGTCGAGATGGACGCCGTTTCACAGCAGTTCATCCGAGAGACTGAGTGGCATTGAATATATATGGTAGTTCTTGAGAGGGAAAGGTGCCAGCTTGCACATGTGGGTAGGAAAGTGGAAATACGACATGGGGAGGTCGCGGCGCCCAAAGAAAGAGCCAGTTGAAGCTGGAGGGTTGAAACAGTTCCTCCTTGCCACCGCGTGAGCCATCATATTAAAACCACACATGGCTGGCTAGCAAACAATACGAATGTATTGTTTAACCCACGACAATAAAGCTGTTCGCAAAAGTTTTTTGACATACACCTAATAACTCAGCCCCAGTGAGGATTATAATTACATCCAGCAGCAAATGGCACACAGAGCGCAGCAGCATCCAAACATCGGCTATCTAGTGCGTCGACGATAAACTGACTAACTAGGTGAGTCACACCAGAAACGGTGACTCAAAAGGTGCAGGTGACTCGAAACATTCCCTAGGTGTACCTAAACGGCGTGAAGTATGTGGTGTATTTAAGAACCACATTATGAAAAGTCTTATTACATTTTGCGGCCACCTTTATTAAAGATCATTAGTCTCCTTCAATTTAGTCTTGCTTTGGGACGTAGGCACCTCCGTAACGCAGGGAGGGTGACCAGGGTATGCAGCTGAGAAAGGCCTGCATTTAGATTTGGCCATTTCCTTAGAGCGATAATAATCTCTATTAGGCAAGATAGATCAACAATGTTTCAATGACCAATAGTTGACGGAATGTTGTCAACAAGTATTCAGGGTGGTTCAAAAAGGTGTAAAAACTTTGGATTTAAAATAGTTTTAGCGTCTTTTTAAAGTTTTAAAGAAAAGTTCGATTGATTATCTGTGACGAATAGTCAACAAAATGTTGGCAACTGGTATATATGGCGCTTAAAAGAGCGTGAGAACTTTCAAGATACCTTTGGCATATGTTGTATCGACCTTTCCCATTAAAATTTCTTTTGATGGTTAGGGCAAGTTTTTGTAAGGGGCACCTGCCTGTTGTTTTGGCGTGTCCACGCATTACTTATTTCATGGACATTAGCATAATTATGCACATGGCTATTCACGACTGCTGCATGGTCTCACAAAACAAAGAAAGCTGGTGGTGTTTTTTACAGCTGGATGGCGTTTATTACAAGCAACAGTCTTCATGGAACAATTTTATGCCTTACGGCGTGTTCCTTCGATGTATCTTTTTTTTTTGCGATTATTACACTCGTCAGTAAACCACTTAAATGGTATTCTTCCAGTATTTTAGATGTCTGTTATTCTAATCGCTTTTCGCAACGCTAAAAGCTACATGAATCAGTTCTTTTATTCATCTGTGTGTGGTTTCTGCGCGCGCACCAAAATATTAGTCCTTGAGCATTCTGTTGAACATTATTTGCCTTTCGAACTTTCGTATTTTAATTAAATATGCTTATTACAAATCCAACTTTTTAAACGAGGATAGAATCTGCAAACATCTATCTCTTTATAGCTGCAGAGCTTTCGTATGTGTCTGCTGCATTTATTGTATTATCTGTCTCATACTATGTTTGGACGCTTTTCGTTGAAACTTTACATCAATCATCGTTTACAATTGTCTGAAATTTTACAGACATCTACGACACCTAAACATGGGAGTGGTATATTTCAGTAAGCCTAGGGCAAGAGTGCAATATCCAAAGAGACGGTTTCCGCGGTTTAAGGTTTATTAAGAAGAGTGGTAAGTTGGGCTAGTTGGAAATGATCCATACATAATGTAACTGCGCAAAAAACGGACGGAAACACGAAGGGCGAGAAAAGGACAAACAAGCGCAGAACTATCAACTGAACTTTTATTGCACGAACGAGGCAATATAAAGGGCAGAAAAAAGCGAGAGAGGGCAAAAAAAGAAGAAGACAAAAGGCACGAGGGACCAAATCAACAAAAACATTGGCCACATCAGGCAAGGCACGCCCGTCATACGAAACCAAGATAACTTGTATGGCGACAGATGGAACACTGACGCAGGACTCGGAATTCTTTTGAATATGCGCAGCCTCAATTAGTTCCCGCGCTCTTTGGTTCTTATGCCGGAACAACACAGAGGTATCACCAAAGAGCGGAGTGCAGCCGCATTTCTAACAGTGGGCTGCTAGATGAAGACCGGAGTGGCCTTTCAGAGAATTAAAATGTTCTCGAAGTCTAACAGTAAGGCAGCGACCTGTTTGTCCCACGTAAACACGTTTGCATGTCAAGGGTATGGAATAAACAACACCAGTGATACAAGATACATTAACATGAATAACATTACATGTACCTTGCCGAACATTTTGCTGATTTGCGATTCGTCTGTCTACTTTGGCGCATAAAGTGGACAACTTGTTCCTGGCAGATATAACCACTTGGACGTCATATCTTGACGCAACCTTTTTTAGGCGGTGGGTAAAACCGTGAACATATGGCAGAACAGCAAATTTCTTATGCTGCCCCTTCTCAACCAAGTCACAACCATCACCAGGACCTCTCTTTATTTTCTTAATCAACTTTTCGCAGACTTTTAATAATACGTCCCGTGGAAAGCCTGCCTGTCGCAGTTTTTTCACCTGCGCAGAAAAACTGCTTTCAACCAAATGCGTGCAGGTTTTCTTCAGTGCAGAGGTAAAACATGAGGGTGCAATGGCATTTTTTACCAGTTTTGTCTGGCCCGATTTATAGTTTATCAGAGGTTTCACAGACCTAGGGGCGTAGCACCAACACACATGCTTAGACGAGAACTGCAGCTGCAGATCCAAAAATTGGATACATTGGTCCTTTAAGTATTCCGAAGTAAACCGTCAGGCCAAGACCACACTGCTCAAAACTCCTTAGGATGCCTGCCGAGATATCTTCAGTGCCCTTACGGAAAATAACAATGTAGTCGTCGACGTAACGAAAAACTCTGATTATGGATGCCTGTAAAACCAGTTGGAGCTCCCGGTCAACTCTACTTAGAAAAATATCAGATAGAACCGGTGCCACCCTAGACCCAATAGAGCCACCTTTCTTTTGCAGGTACACCTCACCTTGGAAAGAAACAAATAAAGACCCCAGGTAAAAGAACAAAAGTTCTGTGAAGGAATCAACTGACATCCCACTTAAACCTATGAAGGCAAGCTCATCATTGTGACACGTTATACATTCCTTCACTGCGGTCAAGAGGTGATTATGGGGGAGAGAATAAAAAAGATCCTCTACGTCAATGCTCACGGCATCACAATCAACGGGGTTGTCAACTCGCAAGAATTGCACAACCATTTCCGAGTTAGGAACAACGTAAGGGTCATCTATATATAGAGACGATAGGCAAGTCTGCAAGAACCCAGACACACAATACTGCCACGAGTCACGATCCGTGATTATTGCACGGAAAGGCATCCCAAGCTTGTGCGTTTTTGCAGTGTAAAAAAGCTCAAGCTGCAATTTGTTCGCCTTTTTTACAGACTGCGCAAGCTTCTGCAGGTTCATATCCAGCAACAGGGCGACAGCTTGTTTTTTCCTTTCCCTTGGTTTAATTGACGTAGTCCGGAAATTCTTTCGCACAGCTTGTAACGCCTTCTCGCAATACATTCCCTCCGGCAAAACAACGAACTGACCTTCTTTGTCAGAAACAAGTAATCTAAGTGCATTGTTAGCTAAAAAATCAACCATCCCTTTCGAGTTAAAAGTCAGCCCTGGCTTGCCTGGCGACCCACCTATAGCGTCCATGCAGTCTCTAATACACCGCTGTTTTTCAACCTCTGGTACATGGCGGGAAATATCATGCAACAGACAGACCTTGTCAACATTCGACAAACGAGGCTCAAAGGCAAACTTGGGCCCTAGCTCAAGAACCTGCCTGTGTTGGTCCGGTAGATGCGCATTCCCCAACGTGAAAACATGTCCGTTTGTAGCAGAAGTCCTTTCACGACGAGGCAACGTCGGGCGGACTATATTCCAGAGCGCCTCAGTAGCTAGGTCGGCGGTAGCACACCAATGTCTGTGGTGTGCTACCCACCGAGGTTTATTGTTTAATCCATCGCAATAACTTGAACATTAAAACGAAAAGAGGGATCCGTATTCAGCTTTTGCAGCAGGCGTACGATCATGTTGGCACGCTATAATTGCAGCTATAGCGTAGGAATCATGGTGTATACATTCGCGTCGGAACCAAAACTTTCCAGCGGTCTCTTCGCAGTGTTTATTAGCCATCAGGGCTTCTCGAGTAGCTTTTGAGTCACCGTTTTCAGTGTGACTCATCTAGTTTGTCATTTTATCGTCGACACACTTTATCATCAACGTTTAGGTGCTACGGCACTGTATATATCATTTGCTCCGCAATGTAATTTAAATATTCGTCACTTATCGTGGATGTTGAGCCATCAGGCGTATGTAGAAAAAAAAATCGCAACCTCGCAAATTGAGAGTAGCGCTCGATTTGCATCCGTGCGCATGCACCGGGTATTTTTTTGCGAGCCAGCCGTGTGTGGTTGTCACATGAAGACTCGCTTGGTGGAAAGGAGGAACAGTTTCGACTCTACAGCTGTAATTGGCTCCTTTTTTTTGGATGCCACGACCGCTGCATTTCATATTTTCCCTTTCCTAACACCGTGTGTAAGCTTGCGCCTTTCTCTCTCAAGAACTGCCATATATATTCAATGTCGCTCAGGCTTTGGGATGAACTGCTCTGAAACGGGCCACATTCCGACTCACTTGCGAGGAGCGCCAATACCCGCCGTTGTTCCTGCAGCACCTAGGCTTCACGGACGTCAGACAACCTCACGTAAGAGAGCGTGAAGCCAAGAGACGTGAGCTGAATAGTTATTTCTCTCACGTTTTGTACCAGGCCTGAAGACTAGCGCAACCCGATCAGCGGAGTTTCAAATTGCTTGCCCTTGTCGGTGCTGGGATAATGTAAACCGTCGCTGCTGCCGCCCGTGGACAGCAGTAAACACCTGTCTCCTTAATGAAAATGTCGTTATTTTGGTTCTGTACTACATCTCGTCTCAAGTTATCTGTCCTCTCCGAAACGCTTGACTCATACAGTATTCCTTAAAATATTGCAGAACTCGTCACCATTCCACTCAGTGATGGTGGGTGACAAAGGGAGCTGATGGTTACATTGTCTCCTTTGGGATTTGTCGAAAGAACGCGTAAGCGTAGAGTTTCATTTAAGGTTGCGGCATTTCCCTAGACGCTACTTTCGGACGGCATCGGCGTATTTATTGTCACGTTCGTCAGCATTTAGGGCAGTCCTTTGCGCACGCGTCGCAAAATGGATCTATTGCATGCAATTTTAGCAAAGGAGAAATTTTCCTGCTTGTACCATTTTCCGCCTCGGCTTTATATGTTGTCCTGCAGAGAGCTTTTCTTCAAGAGCCTTGAAAGTCAACGAAGACGTCATAGAGAATGTTCTCTTTTGATATTTGTTTTGCTCCGTGTGTATAACGTGCGGTGATATTTTTCAAATATATTCTTTTCCTGCAAGCTAGGGTGTCTGGCCAAGTAGTTAAAACACCCTTTCGGAGTGTGGGGGCCCGGGCTCAGAACCTTTCACTTCTGATTTGCTAAAACATTGGTGCGCACTCTGCCCGACCTAGTTACCAGATAGTTACATTGATGCAGAACTGCTACGCACGTACGAGAGGACGTCTCGGATTCCTGGCATTTATGGGCGCAAAACGGTGCGCGGCCTTGCAAGAACGCCCGCTTACTCTAATATTGGTGCAGGACATATAGTCCAGGTGGCCAAAATTAATCTGCTGCCCCTCATTACGGCTTGGCTGAGAATCGTATTATGGTTTCACTAGGAGGACAGAGCCACCACTCTTAGCCGGACACGAGTGAAGTAGCGTAGCCCAGACACCTGAACATTGGAGCCGGACAAACGAAAGTATGCGGACCAACACACTGTTCGCCGCATACGCGACAAGCTCCTTGAGCTCGGCCCCCTGTCTTATTCACTAAGACCGGCTGCGACTGTCAGCCTTAACGCTACTACTATGCGATGCCATCTAATGTTCGCGTTGATTCACCCCAACCGCCATATGTCTTCCAAAGCGGGAACTTTGAGGATAAGGAACACTGGCTCGAAGGCATCGAGCGCGTCTCCAGTCTGAACGGTTCGGACAAAACTACAACATTTCTTTACAATATGTGCTTAGCAGTGCAACATTAGGCGCGTATGTATTCAAGAATCACGATATGTCTTTGTTGTTTCGGATAGGCTTCCGAAGTGAACTGTACCTTCGAGACACGTGTACATAGGCTGCATATAGAGAATAAAGGCTGCATTTCAGACGACGAATCACCCGAACAAAGGAAGAGTGACGACGTATACTGATGGCATTTCCAGGCCTGCTGACCCAAGCATGGGGTCGACGACAAGTTGGGGCGCCAATGTGCGCGGGAATTCTCTCTCCTCCTCTCTCTCTCTTTCTCTAGCTGCCTATTCATATGTTAATCAAATTGGCATACACAATAATCATTTCCTTGCCCATTTAAATTAGACAGTGACGAGAAGCGAACGTGAACTGCAAGCGACGATGAGACAAAAGCAGAAAGGTAGGTGAGGAAGTTTCGACGGTTGATTCAATGGGCCGAAAATAGAACGAATGGTCCGAATTAACTACTTAGGTGCAAAGTCCTCCGGAATTCCGGCATGGTGTCGTTCTATGAGTCGTTTTGTTGTTTCAAGACCACCTTCTGGAATTCTCCTCTCATAACAAAGCTACCATGGAATACAAAAGCTAGCATTT
Source organism: Rhipicephalus sanguineus (assembly GCF_013339695.2). NCBI lineage: Eukaryota > Metazoa > Arthropoda > Arachnida > Ixodida > Ixodidae > Rhipicephalus > Rhipicephalus sanguineus. The sequence continues at coordinate 46,301,824 of NC_051183.1, read as the reverse complement.
TCCATTCGAATTTGCCACGTGCGTCGATTGACTGAACTGGCACCCAGTCTAAGCAAGCATTCTTCAGCTACTAATAAGGAATCTCCGTACTCCAATTGGTCGGTGGAGAACGAAGGTGAATGCACTATTCAGAAGGACATCTTGAAAAGAAATGAATTTTGAAATTCGCTTCTTCACCTACTCGTCTGATTAGCGTATGATTGCTTGGTGTGTCAGGAGGGAGCCCCAGGACCATGGATGAATCGAAGAACTTTATTGTACCCCAGGACCAATCAGAAATTAGTTTTTTTTTTTAACAGCAAAGCTGTTTAGCAAATTGCTCCTTGTCCGGCGAACCAAACCCCTATCATCATGATCATCAACGGGTATGTGCCACAGGAAACAGAGAGTGGAAAGCTAGAAAGAAAGAGGAAGCGAGAAATAGAGAGAGAGAGAGAGAGAAAGATAGAGAGAACGAAAGAGAGAACAGAAATGGATGTTGAGAGAAGGAAAAAAACTGTGATAAAAAAGAGATAGGAAAAACAGAGAGAATTAGAGAAAGAAAGCTGCGCTCTTCTTTCAGGCTTGGCACCATTAGTGCAAAGCTGCCGCAATTTTTTGTTCTATTCATGCGTCGGGTCAACGCTGCCGCTGTTGGTTTAAGAGCGAAAGCTGTTATGATATAAATTCAACGGCCGCTTCTGGCGCCGTAGTTTTTCGCCGCCGCCAACGCCGCCGTCGGTGTCCGTAACCTTTATCGCGCGAAATAAAAAAAAATATCCATGACGGAACGGGGTTCGAACCTGGGCCCTCTGCGTTGGATCTGAGTATTCCATTTCAGGGCCATGCCGGTGCTTGAAACTGCTTTGCAATGAGACCATATACAGGCTTCAGTGCGGGAAGGAACCATATGAACATATGTAATGTGGCGTGGTAGTAGAGTAAAATAACAACCAGGCGTCAAGCAATGCGCATTGCGCAACCAGTGGGTTGTTGAATGCTTCCCACCCATTACAAAGCGCTCTGCCATAATTCTTCATCATCATAAGGCACAGCATCAACAAAGTGCACGTAAATAAAGTGCACATATATATATATATATATATATATATATATATATATATATATATATATATATATATATATATATATATATATATATATATATATATATATATATATATATATATACGTGTGGGTTTGTGTGTGTGTGTGTTTCCCACCGAATAACAGAACGAAAACTCCGACGAGATTTATAACATTAGTAGGCGTGCCACGAATCGCATTTAGAAAGAAATGATACCCCAGTGTACTGTTTCACCACGTGTCTTCATCACGAAAACATTGTTGAATATAAATCATATGAGCCCTTCCGTATCACAAGAAGTACTTTACGAAACGGTACTACGCAGGACGACGACAGGATCCACGAAGACAGGACCTTGGCAATGGAAACGCTGTTGGTTCATTGCCTAAGTTGGGGGAAGGTACATAACTGGGGAAAGGTACAAATATCAAAGTAAATGGCTGGTTCTTTAATACCCTTGTCACACGGGTAAGCTTAACCGCTGTTATCCCCAACTGCAGTTAGCGGATTTAACCACAGTTACCGTAAACCAGACAGAGGCGCTGTCACACGTTTGCAGCGCTTCCAAGCGTTCTTTAGTTGATACATGGCTGCGTTCGTGCAACACCGCTATTACACCGCCTTCTACAGGGCTTCACGGTCGATTACAGACGCGGCAGCAGCGTGTTTTGATGCGCGTCTATCAAATAGCGCGAAGCCCTGTTCAATGAACGAACGCTGCTGTGTATCAATCTCGTGAAATGCACACGATATTTTTGCAGCACGGACAAACTGGTACCTCAAAGCCGGTAATTTATCTTCCCAAATGCGTATCAACACCTCCATCGTCGCAACGGTCCAGTTGACACGCTTGATATTTCGCTGGGAGCCGAGCTGCTCGCGTCCGACACGGAGGCAGCCATGTTGTCAGTTTACGGCGCTAACAGAGGTTGCCTACCTCCGTTCACGAAAACGGCCGTTAGCGGATTAACTGCGGTTAGCGTTGTCGTGTGACAAGGTACAACAGCCGTTAGACTTAACGGCCGTCGTTCTTAACTGTGGTTAGACTACCCGTGTGACAAGGGTATAAGTCGAGGGGAATGAAAGTCGGTTCCCCAGTTACATTCACAGTGTTAGCGGCGGCGCCAGCTATTCTTCTCGAGCAACATATAGTTCGCCGAACAAATATTTTTGCACGAGTTTTCTCTGTACGTATTGTCCCCCCAGACTACACAGGTGTCGTTACACATATTTAACAAAAAAGCACTCATTTTTTTTTCAATCGTGGCTTTCTTCATCACTTCGTCTTAAGTAATAGCTGAATTTTCGTTTGGTACCTGCCTTGTCAAAATATCCCAAAGAGAATCGGATCTAGAATTATAATCAGAAGCGTGAATGCCTAATTTACACAACATAGTCAGTGTAAATATGAGCTTTGTCCACAGAAAATTGTAAATGTGTAGGTCATGAAAATCACCAACCCAATATTCGAGATCCATAGAAATATTCGCTCGCACGATTTTCAAGAATATTTAGCAAGGTCTTAAAAATGTCGACAACCTGCAGCCGCGCTTACCCTATACGGACAAAAATTAGCGTAAACCGAACTCTACAACATTGCACGCACGAAATTTTCCGAAACCTAACGAGTTCTCACTCTTTACCTTTCATCTCATATACACGTCTTAATCTCACATCTCATCTCAGACACACAGCTCACATGCCTTGGAATGCCATTTTTATCGCGTTCATTCCATTGCCGTCACATAAAACAACTGAGGCCTCGTGTATCTACATAAGTGCAGTGATTCAAATAAACAATTACTGTCATTATTGAGGATTACGTTGTAATATTTTATCTGCTCGTAGACTTGTAAATGTATTTATTCACTTCCACTGTGGTTGACCTGTCTGTTTCGATTCATTTTTCATGGCTACGCAGTTGTCCGAAAGAAGAGCGACACAAAGAGATTCATCGCAAGCAAAGATGGGAACCATTAGTGACAAGGATCGTCGAGACACGATGGTGGGCACAGGCGTTGCGACTGCCGTATTGCTGCCTGCGGCCGTGGCTGCTGGACCGTTTGCGCCTTTGGTAGCAATCGGAATGCTAATCGGTGCCGCTGGATCAGCGGCCGGATTCGCTACTGCTGCGAGTCTGCCAGGGGATGAGGAGAAGTAGCAGGTCTGTCTTTTGAAAAAAAAAAAAGATATAAATATTCAAATAAAAGGAAAACAATTTCATTGCTCCCAGAGAACGAGCCCTACAAAATATTACCACATTTCGTAAGTTAATTCATCGTACAATAACGCAGAATTCTGACTGCACGATCTTTAACCTACAGAACCGTCTTTTCGTGAAGAATGCATGACTAAAATTTTGGAGCACACTAAGACAGCGACAAAATAAATGTAAGTGAGACAAACGAAATCCCGCTTATATGATTGTCAGTCCCAGACTTAGTGCGCCAGACATTTTTTTTGTCGGGCATCTTTAGTAATCTGAATGATTTGCCGAACTTGAGAGGAAATAATGCGTTACAAATGGTGTTAGTTACACTAATGGCTTCAAAATGAATTGTTTTAACTGGTTGACTGTCTCCTTAACAGATGTAATTTTTTAATTTCTATTCTTGTGCTGCTTAAGCGCGGTTAAATTTAAATATATGGGAAGAGAGTTGCAACAAGGTGCTGCTCTCTGCATGCATGTTTTGCCACAAGCGAAAGAGACTCCAAATTCTGACAGTGTAATACCTGAAAAACGAACATGTAAAATACGTGTTACCAGATTAGTTTAGACTTGGCTGTTTCTTACTAAATGAGAAGGCAGAATGGTGAAGAGAACTTTCCACAGTATGCGATGTGGGCACATATCTTACGACGTTGCAATCACATATATTATTCCGATGAAATCTCGTAACATAAACGATATGCTGTATTGGAGGAGCAATGTAAAAAACTAAAACATGGATGAATTATAGAGTTGTCAGGTTACGCGGCCCGCGCTCCAGTACAGATGCGATTACGTAGCAACTTTATGTGAGCCACTTGTTATTCGTGTGAATGCGAAATGACGTTTAGAACGAATAAAAGTACAACGCTTACCGTATTCAGCTGGAACAGAAAATTACACTTTGTAACATTTCTTTACTCCTCTGCAGGAACTCATAAACCCGACTTCTGCGAGTGGCATGCCAAGCCCGCCTCCGCAAGAAGGAAATATGGTTCCTCTCTCTTATTTGCATCAAGCACTGTCCCGGTCTTATTAGTGTTAGTTAACTGTGGCAGCCAGTAATGCTTAGACGTTGATCAACAATGAGTGTTTTCATGAAATAAAAAATGTGTTTGAGCAATGTGTACACATCTCTTAGTTCTTTTTCAAGCGAGGCTTGATGAGTTACAGCTGTCAGCGGCGGCGTTGGCGTTGTATGCAAAAAAGCCGGTGCGGTAGAGTTTACTGACATGCGGCCAACGAAGCTGCGCCGCTGAAATGCGCATTTGTATGTGTTGTTTTCCATTAACTGATGTTCTCACGATCGGCTGCTTGTAGGCTATCAGCCGGTACTTATATGGGAAAAGATCACTTCTCATTTCTCATTTTATATTGCCACATTTTACTGTGGCCTGAATATGAAGGCATGACCGTCGTTGTTGCCTGTAGTAACTGTACAGGAGGGCTGCTGAGCGTGTGAACGCGGTCATCAATGGGAATGAAAAAGGTAGGAGGGAACATTGTGCAATGCGACAGAAAGAAAAGAAAGAAATGAAACCAGTAGAAAAGTAGTACGTCTGGCACGGAAAAGGCACTTCAATGTTTTTTGCATTAGTCCGCCGCGGTGGTGTAGCGGTTACGGTGCTGAGCTGCTGACTCGAAGGTCGCCGGTTCGGTCGCGGCTGTCGCATTACGGTGGAGGCGAAATGTAGAGCCCCGTGCGATGTCAGAGCACGTTCAACACCAGATGGTCAAAATCAGCTGTGGCGTCAATAATAAGGCATTTTTGGAAGGTAAACACCGATATATTATTTTTTTATTAGTGATGGTAATAAAGCATCTCGGGTGAAGTAATTGTGGTGTAAACGTGCGAATTAGGATAAGAGCATGCTGTAGTCAGCAATGTTTGCCCAAGTACTCTTCCTTATGCGAACTTTTTCTCTGCTAGTTGCCCAATAAATAAAGCTTGAAAAGTTCTCCATCGAAACAGTCAAATAGTTTTAATGAGGGAATCATTTTATTTCTATTGAAGTGGTTCATTGCTTCAAAACGATTTACTTTGCTACGGGGAGTCAAAACACGGCAGTCGAAGCGTGCTTCAAGCTCCGAAAATTGAAGTTCGCGCTTTAATTACGCAGATACTGGACGTTATTGAAAACTATGGTGCAGGGGCCTAAGCAGGCGTAAGGGCCAATGGCCGATCGTAACATCAATATAAAACAACTACACGTTTATAACCTGTCAGTCAAGCAGGCCTCACGCAGCCCCACCACGGTGGTCTAGTGGTTATGGCACTCGACGGCTGACGCGATGGTCGCGGGATCGAATCCCGGCGCCGAGGCGGATGCATTTTCGATAGAGGCGAAAATGTTGGAGGCCCGTGTACCTAGATTTAGGTGCACGTTAAAGAATCACAGGTGGTCAAAATTTCCGGAGCCCTCCACTACGGCGTCTCTCATAATCATATCGTGGTTTTGGGACCTTAAACTCCAGATATTGATTTTAAGTAGTCCTCACACACACACACACAAAACATCTTTTTGGACACACCGAGACCTGTGCATGCTGGGACACACAGAGAACAGTTGCATAGGGCCTTAATTCGCAGATCCACTATTGGTGAACGCGGTTTTAAACCACACTTGAGGCGTTTTTTTTTCGAAATGGGTCAAATCCATCCAAAGAGAATTTGAGAAAACGGCAAAAATTTGCTATGCAAACTAAATACAACGCTGTCAAAGCTATTCTATGATATGTTTTACATGTCGGCTAGGGGAAGTTTCTGGCCACAATCAATTAAAAATATGCAGCGGATTTCACCATTATTAGCATGATAACTTTGAATTTGGCTCATTTCGAATTGAGACATGGAATTCAATGCGGTATTCTTGAAAAAACTTTATTGAAATTCGGGCAGTGGCACATTCTTGCTTCGTCGGCGTCGACATTGCTTCTGTTCACGATGTCGTCGATGTCTCGGGACCGATCTCTCGCCTATCTCTTCACTTCCATCAGAATCCATGATAATCCAGCTCCGAAAGGGAAAAAAAAAACTTGCACAAACACCCAGAAAACAGGCAGAGTAGTCAGGCTAGGCGGGAAATCACACGGAGGCTTCCACGTTCGCCGAATCACGTGATCGCCGATGAGCTCTACTATCGGCATACTGGATTTCACTCATTTCGATCCATACAGCGCATGGATCTGGCTCAATTTCGTTTTGAAACGGGATCTGTGAGCACACGTAGCTGTTGGTATTTGACTCATTTCGTTCCGATCTCTCTTTTAGAGGAAAATTGAGAGAATGTACTTGCCAATGAAGCAATATTTGAGCTAGTTTCGGCGTCTGGATTTAGCCCATTTCGAAAAAAAAAACACCACACTTGCAAGTGAACCAGAATCGAAAGCACTCCGCATCCAGGGCGCTCAGCTCTCCAGACATTACAAATCGAATATCCCATATTTCAAGCGAGAACGAAAAACGAGGAGACAAGAGCGAATCCTAGTAACACAAGCGCTAACTAATGACAGTGCTCTCTTTAGAATGTCGCGACAACTCACCCAATAAACAATCCTTCTAGGATACAGGACGAACTCCTTGAATCATTTGTTAGACTTAGTACGACGCACTGTGACTTTCGATTCGTCATCACGGAAGAAATTTTTGCGAAAGTGGATTCCATTTATGCTTCAGTGCAGTAACTAAGATTTTGTGCGCGCTCATCATACCGAAAATTCATTTTTATGGTCGCAACTTCTCCTCATTTCAAGAAAAGTCATGCAAGACGTGTGGTGAGAGAGCCATTTTACTACAGCGCGAGCACTACGTCATCATGCATGAAATGAGTGATAAAGTCAATAATTTCTACTGGCATCTCAGGAATTAGGATTTTGAACTGTTCATGCAGCTCATATTCACATTTTCACCTAAAGGCTTTTGCATTTAGTCATTTAACTGAAAACGTGGAGGTGGTTTCAAGACCTGCGTGGCGACTTTTGGCTACTTTTACAGCCCTTGACTCAAGTTGGCACCTTTTTGGCTAGTTTTTCCAATTTTCTGGCTATTTTTGGCTTTTCGACCCGGCAACCCTGATTTTCGGAGCTCTCCACTACGGCGTCTCTCATAATCATATTGTGGTTTTGGGACGTTAAACCCTAAATATTATTAGTAATGAGACATTTTTTACAGACAGTCTGGGGTTAGACAAATGCAAGTAACACATACTTATTGGCTTTTGCTTATAGACTTTTAATAGACTTAGCTTAGACAAATGATTGATTTTTGCTATAGAGAATCTAATGTCGGAGATTAGACAAGAAATTAACTAGGCCAAATTGTCTTTTGTCTATAGACTATATGGACTGAAAATCGACAAAAAATAACCTGCGCTTTTTTACTTTTGTCTATAGGCAATCAATAGAATACAATTAGACAAAAGAAAACATACTCTTTTTTTACTTCTGTTTATAGACAATCTGTAGAATACAATTAGGCAAAAACTAACATTGAATTTGTTGACTTTTATTTATACATGGTCAATAAATTCTGTTAAGACAAAATACTAAATACTAAAGGCATCCTTGTCTACAAGAAGTCTACAGACACTTTACTGACTGTCTAAATACATTTTTGTAAGGGGATGTTATCGCAGAGGGGAACTGAGAACCACCAAATTGAGAACCACCACTAAAAGTGCTTTAATTCTTATTAAGCACCACGCGTTTATGCGGATTTCAATCCAAACATTTTTACGCGAACCCCGCGGCTAAAAACCACGTGAGGAAAGGATAAAAAATTAAAATTTAGTGAGTACAATGAAGGAAGGCTTCATTTTGTTCCATTAAACGGCTCGTAAACAACCTCCGATATTTTGTCAAACACTTCAAGTAACCACGCGCATCTTGTGGAGAGCAGTAGCGATCAAAGATGCCACACATACCCAGGAATTTTGGACATCGCTTTTAGTTCACCGTTTTTCACATCACGTGGCGTACGGACTTTCAACTTTCAAAATGGGCGCGATGACGCATGGCGCACGGTAGACAAAACGTATAAAAAACAAATACATATAAAGACTTGTAAAAGAAAACAAATACGTATAAAATAAAACAGCATGATATAAACTATCACTAGCGAGAGCGAACCGCAATCGCTGACTGATAATCGCAATGCGTACGACGAGCTGTCGGCTGGATGCCCGATTGTAAATCAGCAGTTCTTTTGCAATGAATGTGTCTGTACAAGTCGCTTGGCTGCGCTTGAAAAACACTCAATCTCGAAATGTCCAGGTGTCCTTCCTCTCGCCATTTTTATTATATTTCGTCCGATTGTGTTGTCGCCGGCCCCGCGGGTTTCTTGAACAAAGTAAGGGCGTCTTTCGTCCAGCTAATTTTCTCGTTTTATAAAAAAACTTATTTCAAGGAAATAATACCAGCTTATGACGTAGCGATGACGGTTTGAGAATATTCAACGACATACTTGACGCCCTTGATATTTGTTGCCTTCAGTTTACAAATGAATTATTTTGCGCTATTCTGTTAAGACACGTACGCGGCCATGGAATATTCGCTACCAGAGACAATCTTTTTATAGCTCAAAAAGGAGCAGAAATAAAGGCAGAAATTGATTTGAAAGGAGCGATTGCTCAATGACTTTGTCAGTTTAAGGATCTTAAGTAAGAGGCTTTAATTTAAACAACAGTCCTTGTGTTTCTCAATAAAGTAATAAAATACTTCCGAAATAACGTATTCCGTTATGCAAATGACATGCTGTACACCTGGTCCTTGCCTCCCTGCTAAGTGTCGGGGAAAGCGTAATGAAAACACTAAGATTTATGTTCACGACCACGAAACTCACCTCTTGATTTCACTGCTCCTCTGCGCAACGGCATCAAGTCCTGGCTTGAGACCCGCCTATTCGGACAAGTTTTATTCAGAACAATGAACGCGTACGAGCGAATTTAAATTTAGCGCTCATCTGGTTTCCTTACTCCTGCTTGTGTCGTTGTTTTAATGCGCTACTTGCTCAAGGAAAGCCTGTTTAGATTTTGACATGGCAATGTTTGCTAAAAGGCCTCTCGCTAGGACCCATTTAGGGTAAGGCGGGGCAAAACGCGACAAAAATGTGAAAATAGTGAATATCTTTTTTTCACTTGTTACCATAAAATCTCAACACAGGAACTTTCTTTTGGGTACAAGGTATGTGCTACATAAATATGGCTAGGCTGTGATGGTTCAAAGTATTATTTTAAAAAGAAAGAAAAAATGCACCACATGTCTCATTTTGCCCCAACCTGCGGGGCAAAACGAGACGCTGCGTCAGGCAACACGAGACGGCGTGAAAAAGTTTTATCCTTTCAGTTCTTGCGGTATAAGCACTTCAAATTGACTCCGTGGGCCGCCACGCAGTCTCCATGCGCCCCGTCTTTGCACTCCACGCATTGAATCCACACAGAACCCGGCGCTGTGCTGCTCCGAAACTCCTGAAAAGCATTCAGTGCTTTTTTCATGTCGTTTTCCTCCCAGAAAACTCTAGATGATATACTGTGGTACGTCTGCACCATCCTTAACAAAAGAATATCATATATAGTAAGCGTAAATAATTGGTTCAATGCCTTTTTGTCGCATTTTGCCCCTCTCACATGCCCGAATTAAAAAAAAATTCCCCTTTGGCCCACGGCACCAAATGAGCTAAAATTTTGGTGGCATGTAGCTAGTAGTATAAAGTAACAACATAAATAATTAAATTGTTGTACTGATGCAGGAGTAGCTTCATGCACGGATCCGAAAATTTGGCCGAGCAGAATTTCGCCCCTTTTTGGCGGGTCATGAACACGCTGACATCAGCCGCGCAATTTTTCCGGGCGAACGCTGTGAGCAATCATCAAGATTTACACGCAAAATGTCGAAAACTACCGGCACCTTCGCGTAAATAGAGAAACAAACAAAAGGCTCCTTTTGTATTAGCTATAGAGAGCAGCAAAGTCAAAATGTCGCCTTTTGCCCCGCGTCTCATTTTGCCCCACCTTACACTAATACATGTATGAAACGCTGAAAGCTTTTCCTTTCTTTATATGACGAAGGGACGTGTAAGGTTCACGAAAATTCGTTTTTTTTTTTAAATGCGAAGCATTTCTTAGCGAACTTCTGCGAGTTTGAGCGTATCTATCTATCTATCTATCTATCTATCTATCTATCTATCTATCTATCTATCTATCTATCTATCTATCTATCTATCTATCTATCTATCTATCTATCTATCTATCTATCTATCTATCTATCTATCTATCTATCTATCTATCTAGCCGCCTACGACTTTGTGGTCTCCTGGCCGTTTCGTTAATTGGATTTATACCAAAATTGGTATGGAATAACATGACCGTATTACGAACATAAATGAGATGTCATAACATGAAAATCATGACATGCATGTCATGAACAGCATGATTTACATTCCACGGCCTTGGGGCTCTTGCGGCCATTCCGTTAATTTCAATATACCAAAACTGGTATGACGTGACAAGAGTTCATGGCAGAACATAATGACAGGTCCTAACGAGCAAATCATGACACGCATGTCATGTGCGGCATGATTTACATGACATGGTCTCGGAGCGCTCGCGGCCGTTTAAATGAATGGATATATACGAAAACTGGTATGACGAGACATTTCGACATGACGAACATAACTGCCACGTGGTAACATGAAAATCATGACACGCGTGTCATGCACGTCATGATTTACATGCCACGCTCATGACGCACTCGCGGCCGTTTCGCTAGGTTGATATACACCAAAATTGGTATTGCGCGATGTGACTGCATGAAGAACATGAATAACAGGTGGTAACATGAAAACCATGACATGCATGTCATGTATGTCATGCTTTACATGCCACGCTCATGGTGCATTCGCGGCCGTTTCGCTGCCTTGATATACACCAAAATTGGTATTGCGCGACGCGACTGTATGACGAACGTAAGTTAGAGGCGGTAACATGAAAATCATGACACGCGTGTCATGCACGACATAATTTACATGCCACGCTCATGACGCACTCGCGGCCGTTTCACTAGGTTGATATACACCAAAATTGGTATTGCGAGATGTGACTGCATGAAGAACATGAATAACAGGTGGTAACATGAAAACCATGACATGCATGTCATGTATGTCATGCTTTACATGCCACGCTCATGGTGCATTCGCGGCCGTTTCGCTGCCTTGATATACACCAAAATTGGTATTGCGCGACGCGACTGTATGACGAACGTAAGTTAGAGGCGGTAACATGAAAATCATGACACGCGTGTCATGCACGACATAATTTACATGCCACGCTCATGACGCACTCGCGGCCGTTTCACTAGCTTGATATACACCAAAATTGGTATTGCGCGATGTGACTGCATGAAGAACATGAATAACAGGTGGTAACATGAAAACCATGACATGCATACCATGATTTACATGCCACGCTCATGGTGCATTCGCGGCCGTTTCGCTGCCTTGATATACACCAAAATTGGTATTGCGCGACGCGACTGTATGACGAACGTAAGTTAGAGGCGGTAACATGAAAATCATGACACGCGTGTCATGCACGACATAATTTACATGCCACGCTCATGACGCACTCGCGGCCGTTTCACTAGGTTGATATACACCAAAATTGGTATTGCGCGATGTGACTGTATCAAGAACATGAATACCAGGTGGTAACATGAAAACCATGACATGCATACCATGATTTACATGCCACGCTCATGGTGCATTCGCGGACGTTTCACTAGCTTGATATACGCCAAAATTGGTGTTGCGCGACGCGCCTGTGTGACGAACGTTAATGAGAGGTGGTATCATGAAAATCGTGACAGGCAAGTCATGTGCGACATGATTTACATGCCACGCTCATGATGCGCTCGCGGCCGTTTCGCTCGCTTGATATACACCAAAATTGGTACTGCGCAACGTGACTGTATGAAAAACATAAATGACAGGTCCTAACATGCGAATTATGTCATGTATGTCATGTGCGGTATGATTTACATGACACTGTTATGGCGCGCTTCCGGCCGTTTAGATGAGTGGATATATGCCAAAATTGGTATGGCATGACAGGAGTGCGTGATGAACATAAATGAGCGGTCATGTAGTTTATATACCAGAATATACGTTTCATTGGCATGGTATATACCACATTGTGCATGCACGCGTGCATGGCAAACATGCGATATATGATGAACTAGATGTCATGGCATGAACGATTTCATTTGGCTCAAAAATAAACAAAGCGATGCGTGCAGCTCTTTGCTGGCTGCTTCGCATTGCATCGATTCCCACAGTGCGTGGGATCTGCCGGATTTTTCTTTGTGGCGAGTGTTTGTATACCGTAAGGTAATGTACGAACTTCACCCGGCGATTTTCCTGGAAGCTACGGCTACCAGAAAAATAGTGACAAGGACAGCTGCGCAAGCTCCCGTGTGTCCTTCAAGCGCTCCCTGCCGGGTACGTATCTCTAACAGCCACATGACTATTACATCTCGCCCAAGTACCGAGCACAAGCAACCTGACCTCACCGCGCCCTACACTATGGTACATAGAAAGGGGCTTGGCTTGACGGGATTGCGCCCAGCGTTCCGTGAGAGTGAGAGTTATTTGCCAGCAGATCAGGAAATGTGAAACTGGTGACTTTTGTATCTCTGTGATATTGGATAGATGTTCCAGTTTCCGTCAGATCTTTTGCACTATCTTCCACCGCATTGTCCATCTGCTTTTCTCTTCTCCTCTGCTCCCTTCCCCCTCCCCCTCACCAATTTCACTCCATTTGATGTGATTAACTATATACAGATAGAGAACGTCTTTTTTAAAGCTGTTGTCCCAGTCGAGGAAGAAGCTGCACAAACAGCTTTAGAGGACTTGACCATCCTGTACAAGGAACAGTATAGGAGTGTTTGAAAAGAGCGTGGTTGCGGATATAGCCTGTTTTATGTAGCATACACTGAGACACACCGGGCCACGGTGGTCTAGTGGTTATGGCAATCGACTGCTGACCCGAAGTTCCTGGGATCAAATGCCGGCCGTGGCGGTTGCATTTTCGACGGAGGCGAAAATCTTCCAGGCCCGTGTACATAGATTTAGGTGCACAGTAAAGAAGCCCAGGTGGTCGAAATATCTGGAGCCCTCCACTACGGCGTCCTTCATAAGCATATCGTGGTTTTGGGACGTTAAACCCCTGTTATTATTATAATACACTCAGACAGCCATGAATATGCGTGTTGCGAAACAATAGCATATACAAGCAACCTTTTTGTACGTTAGACACACATGTTCATGCATGAATACAAGTTTCACTTGCGGCCTTCTAAGTAGTAAAGTTTTCTATCATTCAATGAAATTTCGTTAATGTCCAACAGCTGTTCACAAATGATTCCGTTTTCAATGTAGGTAGCAAGGAATGCGCCTTTTTCGTAATTAGTGCTACACTTTTGTGCACGTATTCAGGGAGGAAGGAACAAAACAAGTGAGAAGGCGGGGTATTAACCAGACACATGCAAGGTTGCCTATCCAACGCTGTAGCAAGGGAAAGGGGGTATATTACGTATTGCCTCGTTAGCTCCTAGTGAAAGTAGTGTTCTAGCCCGTTATTATTATTATTATTATTATTATTATTATTATTATTATTATTATTATTATTACTATTATTATTATTAGCAGTAGTAGTATTAACTTGTCAGCCAGTTTTCTTTGCAAAAAATGTTGCATTGGCTCAGCTCGGCTATGCCAGGAGGGTGATTCCACGAGAGATCCTGTCGCAATTTTTGTTTTGCCTGCGTTTTTTATATGTTATGTGGGCACATTCAAAGTGCACGGAACTGAAAATTTTATTTCCAAGAAACGCTCCCAGCGCGCCAAAAAAATATTTGAAGGTGGCGGCGCGGGCCTCCTGTTCTTGCTCACTGCAATGTTTTCGGATTTCACGGCCGAATTTAGCGCGAACTATAAATGATGTGTCGCAAATTTTTTTTTGCTGGTTTTAATATGCATTACTGTGAATTACATCCATGCTTTTTTCATGCCGTCCTGAAAAAGAAGGAAATGTGAAAAAATGGCAAACACGGCCGAAATCAAAAAAGCGTCCCAAGTTTGAGGCGCCTTGGAGCCTTTGCTATTACAAACAGAAACTTGAAAACAATCTCAAATATAGAAAAGAGCCTTTGCAATATTTATACGGAAGATCATTTTTTCTCCAGGCAGCGCTAAAAAAGAAAAAAAAAGTTAAATAAAGAAGTCTTTTTCAAAAAAGTACATTTTCAAAAAATAAAATAAGAAATACCCCGGTCTCAATTTTGACGAGAATTTTTTATCGAAGAGCGCTTACGTCAGTGAACACACGGTTTTTATATCATATGTCCTCATTTGCTTTGTTTACGAGATATAACTGGCCAAAATGACCCTTGCTGTGTGTGCTCACTTCAGTGCGACTGATGGTTGTTATCAGCTTGCATTGTGCGTAAACCTTAGTCTTAATTATTCTGCTGCAGCAAAACCTTGCTCTGGTGGTTTTCGTCAAGAAAAATGTGTTCTCAGATTTTATTTGGTCCTAGCGTGTGCGAAAGTGGGCTGCTGCAGCCCTCTAAAGCGTGATTCCACGAGGGATCGAACATGCCTGTCCGGTCGATATTTTTGTTTTGCTTGGTGTTTTTATATGTTATGTGGGCACATTCAAAGTGCACGGAACCAAAAATTTTATTTCCAAGAAAAGCTCCCAGCGTACCAAAATATTATTCAAAGGTGGCGGCGCGGATCTCAGGACTGTTTTTGTGCACTGCAATGTTTTCGGATTTCACGGTCGAATTTAACGCGAACTATAAATGATGTGTCGAACATTGTTTGTGTTAGTTTTAGAACGCATTACTGTGAATTATATCCATGGTTTTTTTATGCCGTCCTCAAAAGGAAAAGGAACGTGAAAAAAAAAGGCAAACCCGGTCCAAATCAGCAAAGTTTGCTAAGTTTGATGCGCCTTGGCGCCTTTCCTATTTCACACAGAAACTTCAAAACAGTGTCAAGTATTTCAAGGAGCCTTTGCAACATTTATGCGGAAGATCGTTTTTCTACAGGCAGCGCAAAATAAGAAGAAAATAGTTAAAGAAGCGAGTTTTTTTTTTCAAAAATGCACATTTTCAAAGAAAAAAACAAGAAAACTCAGGCCTCAATTTTGACGATATTTTTTATCGAAGAACGCTTATGTCACTCAAAACACCGTGTTAATATGTATGTCCTCATTTGCTTTGTTCACGAGATTTAACGGGTCAAAATTACCCTTGCTGTGTGCTCACTTCAGTGCGATTGGTAGTTGTCATCAGCTTGCATTGCACGTAAATCTAGTTTTAATTATTTTCCTGCAGTAAAACTTTGCTCTGGTGTCTTGTCGTCAAGAAAAATGTATTCTCAAACTTTAATTGTGTCTGGCGTGTGCGGGGGTGGGCTGCTGCTGCTCTGTAAAGGGCTACTGCGTACGCAGTTTGCAGCTTACAACCTCAACTTACCCCGCCAGTATTCGCTAATCAGAAGCACGCGAGACACCGCGAACACATGGTTTAGGTCACTTTGCCAAAACTCTCCTTGCACACACAATAAAGCATCTGTATGCAGCGAAGGCCAACTTAATCTGTAACTAAATGCCACAATCAGCAGGTGCGCTGTTATGCAGTTGTTTTCTCACTGCCTTCTTGCTTCCCTTCCATTACGTGCATTGTACGCTCTAACCATCTTCCCCATTCGACGCACACTGTGCCTAAACAACATTTGTAAAAAGTTATCTCAATCATTTCTGAGCCGTTCATTTCGCTTCACGCTGTCACATGTTTTCGGCGTCGCAGATAACGTCTTCCTGTATCATCTCGACCTTTACCGCAGCGTTTCAACAGCCAGAAAACGTGTGGTGCGGCATGATTAAGCCATGAGTGGCCGAAGCTGCCCACTTGATGATGTTTTGTTGCCACTTTACTAAAGTGCTTTCCCACGTCGAAGACAGCAGAGGTCATTGGTGGCGCCAGACGGACATTACCCTTAGTTTTGACCATGGGTGTCGCCTACAAATTAATTATTACAGCCCAAAGCGCTTAGACACCCTTAGTCATAAAATGTTAAACCATGAGCAGTTCTGGAAACGCATTCATGACAGCTGCGCAGATGTGAGATAATTTGTGCGGCGCCGTTCAGTATAAACCTTTCGGCTTGCTCTAGGTCTAGCTGTCCACTACACGCGATGCGCGCGGCCCATGGCTACGTCCGATTATTCTGTGCCAGTTATTTACGCGTTCACAAAAAGAAGATTGCTGAGGAAAACATTTTCGTTGCGCAATTTTTTTTCCTTTGCTTTTTTTGTTGTTGCCTACCTCCAGAAGCTACTGCCATAGGCTGAGGATCTTCGCGACACCTGCGAAGTCTGCTTGCATTGCTTTACGCTCCTCAAGGAAAACCTGTCTACATCTAACCGCGATGTCGTAGACCAGGCATTTCTTCAGGAAGAAGAAGCGATTGATATCTTGAAGAGGCGCGCCCATCTTTCCTCTGATGATTGTAGGCGAGGTTGTAGGCTGCAAACTGTTTACATGTTAGCCATTTAGAGGGCGGCAGGCAGCAGCCCGCTTTTGCACACGCTAGACACAAATAAAATCTGAGAACACATTTTTCTTGACGAAAGGCCACCAGAGCAAGGTTTTTCTGCAGCAGAATAATTAAAACTGAGATTTACGCAAATGCAAGCTGATAACAACCATTAGTCGCACTGAAGTGAGCACACACAGCAAGGGTCATTTTGGCCAGTTATATCTCGTAAAGAAAGAAAATGAGGACATATGATATTAAAACGGTGTGTTCACTGACATAAGCGCTCTTCGATAAAAATTGTCGTTAAAATTGAGACCGGAGTTTTTTTTTTATTTTATTTTTTGAAAATGTACTTTTTTGAAAAAACTCGCTCCTTTAACTACTTTTTTTCTTTTTTTGCGCTGCTCGTAGGAAAACGATCTTCCGTGTAAATGTTGCAAAGGCCCTTTTCTATAGTGAGATAGTTTTCAAGTTTCTGTTTGAAATAGCAAAGGCGCCAAGCCGCCTCAAACTTAGTACCCTTTTTTGATTTCGGCCGTGTTTGCCATTTTTTCATATTTTATTCTTTTTGAGGGCGGCATAAAACAAGCATGGATGTGATTCACAGTAATGCGTATTGAAACCAGCAAAAAAATTTTCGACACATCATTTATAGTTCGTGTTAAATTCGGCCGTGAAATCCAAAAACATTGCAGCGAGCAAAAACAGGAGGCCCGCGCCGCCACCTTCAAATATTTTTTGGCGCGCTGGGAGCGTTTCTTCGAAATAAAACTTTCGGTTCCGTGCACTTTGAATGTGCCCACATAACATATAAAAACCCAGGCAAAATAAAAATTGCGACCGGACAGGCATGTTCGATCTCTCGTGGAATCACCCAGGATAACATCACGTTAGCAAAGGTTCAGCTGATTGTTCTTAGCTTTTGTGATTGTCTAGGAATAGCTTGATTATCATGCTTAGTGCTGCTCTAATGACACACACATAGTATACATATGATTTGGCACATGTATATTTATATTGCTAGGCAACTACTTCGGGATCTGATGACTGAAGCTTCCCCACTCTTCTGCGCCACTGAGCAGCATTTGCGCTCTCCTCCGTGGCTAAACCACACTGGCAAACGCCAGTCAGAGGAGCTATCAAGCGGCTCCAGCGCAGTGATAGGCGGCGACTGCGCAGCGAAGGCGAATACCTGCGCGCGCGCCGGCGCCAGTACGTCTACCTCAGCTACGACGTCACTCCTCTGGAAAGCGCAGACCGGCGGCAGCGAGTCGCGCGTGGCAGCGGCGCAGTACGCGGGAGGTGCCGGCGCCGATGCGCCAGCTGTCTAACATCACTGATCCTCGCGCATGCGCAGCACGGCTCTTGAGGAGCCAAGCGAAACTGGCTCGGCAGGGCCAGTGTAGCTAGCTACAAAAGTGAGAACTTGTCTTATTAGAGGCGTCGCTGATGTGAATGTGCCATGGTACTATAGATATTGCCCCAATCACGCGATTTTCGAGCCGCGCGTTACTTCACTGGCGCCTAAATATTACATAAGAGAACGATCTGTTTTAACGCGATATCGTTAAAGAACACGTTTCGCAGAAGTTCGGGTGTCGTCGTCGGCGGTGGTGTCGGTGTCGTTGGTTGTGAGCGAAAAATCAGTGTTGTCAGTGGGGGAAAGTTCTAGATGCAAGCAAATAAATAATAAAAACCTTCGCTTCGAGTGGGAGTCGAACCCAGGAACTCGGCGTGGCAAAAAGGTGTTCTACGACAGAGCCACGCCCGGGCTTGAAGCTGCTTTGGAAAAACACCCCTGTAACAAGGTCTTGTAGCTGGAGGAGCCCTTAACGCTTGCAATATGGCGTTGCAGAACCGTATAGAATGGCACCAGCATCAAAACAGTTGAGAGAAACTCTAAATGAGTGGTTGGTTTAAAGGCCAAACAATTCCCAACTGCACAAGCTTAATTGATCATCATTATCAGCAACAGTATCAACACAGTTTGCAACTGGGCATTTGCGCTTGTGGCCCTATGGATTGCAAAAGAAAGAGTTATGGCTTTGTGGGCACTTCGCAACTATACTTGCAGCAGGCATTCTAGGATAGTTTGAAACAGCCAATGTTACACGCACAGACGTTGCTTTCTTTGCGGGCACGGTTGAGGTATCCACCGAGAAACGAAGCCAGAATGACGATTGAGAAGCCGATGCAAACGGGACTCGACCACGCTATCGCGTTCTCCTCTTCAAGGCAAAGCTGAAGCGTCCTTCAGGTTCTTTATTTGTAAAAACCGTGCGCTATAACGGAGCTCTTTCATAGATGTACGCCAATCTTAAGAAATTTTACGTTGAATACAAATATTTTATTCAAGTCATATGGTTAACGTGTTCTGCCCAAGAAATATGTGTTATGCAGTAGAAATTCATCATTCCTTCATCAATGAACTAGCTGTAGCTCTCCGCGATTTAGCTAAATTGGCACCGTCTCGGAAGTCTTTCTTCGCGGTGGAAACAATACTGCCTTAGTTTCAATATAGTAATTTCAAATGGTTTTGGTTAACACATGGCAAACAGGGTTCCAGCCAACTACTTGGACATGGCAGAGAGACATCGTCTAGCAAATGAACGTTTATTGAAGGTTTTCTTTCATATTTCGAGCAGTTGTTGCAAATGCATTGCTCTCTGATTACCAGCGTTTTTATTTGATGCTGTGCAGTTTGACAGTGCACTGACAGTGGCGATGGTGGAAGGCGGGTGTCCAGCAGGGGCTCGTAGCGAGATACATTCCCGGTTTTTTTGCCTCAAGTACTCAATCAGGCTCAAGCAAATGTTCACTCTCAAAGGAACCTGTCACGCAATGAGCGTAGACATAGAGGACCCGTATTATTCGTTTCCGCACGATGATCTATTGGCATGCGTTCGACAATGCATCGCCGAACATTACGACGAATATAGCGTCTTCACTTGTAGTCAAGTACCCCTAGAATTCTTCTAACAACTGTTATCATTCTACTTAAAATCCACCTTCGTTTAACGCGAACAACAATGTTTCATACAAAAAAGAGAGGCGTCTGTATTGGATCCAGAGATGTCCCGATACTCAGTGACTCAGTTTCGCAGACAGAAAACTGGCTGAACAACTGAAGGGTATGGTCTTGCATGTGTTCAGATATGACGACGATTTTCTGATGATCTTTCATTCTGATGATAACTGCTATGATTCTGTGCATTTTTAATGTATTCTGCGAATGTGCCCGAGTCTCAGTTTTACAGCAGAGGTGATGAAAGAATAGTTGCTTCAGTTCCTTGACCTTAGAATGGAATTCCTTCCCTGTCACGTATGCTGGAGGTACCACTCCCGGTCGTTGAAACCTTTGCTGATTTTCGCTTCCAACGATTCACAGCTCATTGCTCAAATCTTGCTTTTTCATGCGTACGCTCAGCCTTGGACAATTCATGCGAACATGGCATGACCAAAAGCTTTCACGAGCAAATAAACCGGTTGCAACAAGCATCCTACCCCGATGATGTCATCGTTCTGGCTTGCGAAAAAAATGCGCTAATATCTCAAGACCAGCAAGCAAAAAGAAAGAAGATCCACAATCGGGAAAATCAGAAAGAATAGCAGTGATACCTTGCGCGCACAAGTTAGCGCATGCCTTCAAGAATGTTGCCACGCGGCGATAGGCGTAGTTATCGTATTCTCCTCATCCCGAAAGATACCTGGTCTATGCGCAAAAATAATAAACGCATAAGCACTGGCGCACAGGCTGCCAGATACGGGGTGAAACATGTGTTTAAGTTTGTTGAATGCGACATGTGAATTGTGTATCAAATACCATTGTCTTGTGGGAAAACTTCCATTGGGCGGAGCAGAAGGTGTGTCAACCTTAGACTAAAAGAGCAGAAACGTTCCCTCACTGAAGAACAACCATCTATCCTCGCTGACCACTGTCATGAGTGCGGCTGCTCCCCCCATTAAGACGACACAATTATTCTAACACGTCACAGACAGCAGGTCGCCAGAGAGATGGTCGAAGCTTTCCATATCAGAAGAAAAGGAGAGTCGTGTGTCAGCAGGCTGTGAAAACCTTGAGTGACATTGAATTTGATTATCCGACTAACACTATGAAGAGGTGATTGTATCGAAACGAGAAATGTCCAGTTCATTTCTGTATTTATTTCTATTTTCCGGCGTCTTGTTTGATCGACATGATTGTTATAATCTGGATTTTTATATTGTTTCCTTTACCATAAAAATTTCAGTCCAAAGTCAGCGCTAGTCCTGTTTGCTTCCTCTCTTTTGTCCGTCGTTCCCGTGTGCGCTGCACGCAAAAAAAAGAAAACAAAATTGAGAGGAGCAGCCCGCTTCGAACCTACAAACTCGCAATCGTGTTATCAGCGATTTTTATCTGTCGCCGTTCAACGCTCTCCGCATTCGCATCGGCGAACTGCTGGGGACAAAAATCCAGTTTATATATCTACTACTTTGACTTCCGCGACCACCTTGTGAAATCTGTGATTTTGGAACAAGTTTTTTGCCATTTCAAGATTGCTGCGGCAACCAGCTGAATGCTGAATCATTGAAGTTCATAAATCCCCGGATTATACCAATCGATGCAATAGTTTCATCGCCAATCGTTTTTGGTGTCCAGAAATGCCTCCGGAATTTGAATGTTTCCATAGACTCCCAACTTCAAGCTTCGCCCACAATTTGGAACGGGTTTTCGGCCTGAACCTATGGTACTGCTCCCATGAGATGTCGGGAAAAGTGCATAAAACTTATTTCCACGGGAATATTTTGAATGATGGCTTCTATGCTTAGTTATTTGCGAAAAATGACGCTCTCCCATAGAAACCTCTCATGTGTTGCAGAAACGGCCGCTAGAGGCGCTGTTCTGCGATGTCCCTTTAATTCTGTCACACAAACAGGGCGGCGTGATGATTGAGCAGAAGCTTCCAGGATTATTTTATGCTGACGATATTGTCTTATTTGCTGACAGTCGAGAGGATATACAGCAGCTGGCGGATATATGCGGAAGGGAAGGGGAAGCTCTAGGACTAGGATTTAGTGTAACAAAATGTGGATTGATGGTATTCAATGACCCTTGTGATCAGGCGGTGTCAATACAGGGCCAAGAAATGCCGAGAGTGAACGAATACAAGTACCTCGGAGTATGGATAAATGAGGGTGACAGGTACATGGAGGTACAGGAAAAAGCCTCAGCAGCAAAAGGAAAGAGGAATGCTGCAATAATGAAGCACAGAGCATTGTGGGGATACAATAGGTACGAGGTGCTTCGAGGTCTGTGGAAGGGTGTAATGGTTCCGGGGCTTACTTTTGGGAACTCAGTGGTGTGCATGAGGGCAGAGGTGCAATCGGGAATGGATATAAATCAAAGGACTGTGGGACGCCTCGCGTTGGGTGCTCACGGGAAGACGACAAATGAGGCTGTAAAGGGCGATATGGGATGGGCAGGTTTTGAGGCGAGGGAGGCTCAGAGCAAAATAAGGTTCGAAGAAAGGCTAAGGAATATGAAGGAGAGTAGATGGGCAGAGAAGGTGTTCCGTTACTTGTATAGGAAGAGCGTGGACACACAGTGGAGAAAAAGAACTAGGAGGCTCACTAGTAAATATACGGCTGGTAGTGTAAGCAGTATGTCAACAAAGAGCGTTAAGCGAAAAGTCAGAGAGGCGGAGAGGATTTACTGGATGACAGCTATGGAGAAAAAACCGGCTTTGAGTAACTACCGGAAGGGCAAAAATGAAATAAGGAGGGAGGCATTTTACGACAATTCAATGGGAAGCGCTTTACTGTTTGAAGCGAGATCGGGTTGCCTTAGAACGGGTAGTTATAAAGCGAGATTCAGTAAAGAAGAAGAACAATGCACGTGCTGCGGGGAAGATCAGGAAACGGCGGAGCATGTTCTGATTGAATGTGGAGACATCCACCCAGGTGTACGTTTGGGCACGAGCCTACATGACGCCTTGGGTTTTAGAGACAATGGAAAGCTGAACACACCCGCGATTGAAATAAGTAAGAGACGGTTAGAGTATTGGTGGCAGAAAACTAGAGAGAAAGGACAAAAATAAATAATGGGAAAAAAAATAAGGACATTCTACCGTAAAGGGCACAAAACGAAGCTGAAAACTTAAGGTTTTTTTTGTCTTCTGGAGTAAAATAGTTTTAATTGAAGTAAAGACACTAGGCCAACGCTAAAAAAAGAAAAAGAGTAAAGGTTTTTTTTTTTTTTTCGAGCCTGGTGGCACACTTGTCACCGCCCCGTTATAAAGGGGACGCTCATAGCATCCATCCATCCATCCTAATTCTTGGACATGGCGTCCGTAAGCTGTTTTTTTTTTCGTTTATTCAATCAGCAACCAACAGATAAGCAGCAGCAGCCCTGTATAAATACGGTAATGGTATTGCTCAGAGTAATAAGCTTGCTTATTAAGGCAATTCCATTCAACCATTCTATTCCATTCCATTCCATTCGGAAAAAAAGAATACTTGAACGGGCCATCATGTGGAAAATATGGCGTTAGAGCTTTGTGTTGGTGATTTCAGAAATACCTCCTTGTTAAATGTGATAGGTAAGGCGTTGATTCTAGAACATACATGCTATTGTAAAGCTGAGAAAAAATACAGCCTATATTGTGCCTTCATGTTCGTAATCCTCCTAGTGCGTAAGTTTTTTTATATTGCCGTTGCCCACACCAGACAATGCAGGCGTATTCTAGTTTTGGCCCAGCTCTAGTAGTATTTGGTGCGGGACCCGCCACTCGGAGCGCTGGCGTCACCGTCGGCCAGACGTGCAAGCCAGAACTGCGGCAGCGTCGTCTGCTTCGGGAGCACAGACGCGCGCTTGAAACGAAATTTCAGAATGCCAACTGCTCTGCGATACTGATTAAACGAGGAGGTTTCCCCCTTTGGGCTGTGTGCTTCAGAACACTTAAGAGCAATGAAATATGCAGCCATTGTCTTTGAAGGCGTCTGATATGCTAAGTGAGTACTGGATGCCCGCATGGCGCAAAACATACGCGATAGAGCCCGGTGTCAATCGTCACGCTTGTCGTCAGGGCAAGAAGCTGCGTGTGAATTTTCCAACATTCATATGCTTAATAGCTATCGGCTATAATCCGCATGATCAGCCAGCCCTTCCGCGAGCAAGATGTCTGCTTTCGCGTGGGTTCCGATATTCGCTAAGTAGCAGAATACACTCACTGAGACGCTCGACCGGGCACGTTGGCCGGCTAATGGGGCCCCCTCTCTTGCAATCTGGACCACATGTTGTTCACCTTCATATCAAACCCAGAATTAGGTTCATTCCCTCCCAAATTCAAGCTGCCCCATCCCAAGCTCGTGTGACTGCAAAAACTTTCCTCGTTTCGATAGTATTCACAGAAATGTCCAGCAGAACTTCCGCGTGGTCTTTTTTACAGCGCCGACAACCAAACATGAGCGAAGCGCCCCGGCGTTGTCCACCTAAAGAATAAAAAAATTTACAACCTTAATTTACAACCTTAAAAATTTACAACCTTAATTTACAACCGGCGTTACATTGTTAATACGGGTGTTACAACACCCTTATTACACCCTAATTTTCAAAATGTTCGGTGTTAGTAAATAAAACACCCTTGCAACACCCTATTTCCACCCTCATCTCAGGGGTGTAAGTGAACAAGGCTAGAAATTTACGGCATTTTTGGGCAAGTTTTGTTTATAATGTAAGTATAGATGAAAGCGTCCCGATATACCATCAAGACATCTGACTACTAGCTTCTGGCGGTACTAGTAACCGATCGAACCAAAGTGAATTAGGGTAACCGCGACACAGTGTTCATAAAGCGTGCAAGCGAGAAACACGAGAGACACAAGAGGGCTATGCTATCGCTTATCCAATAGGATAAGCGCCAGTCCTGTCATATGTGTTTCTTTATCTTTTCCTTTGTTTATTCCTCTTTCTCTTTATTTCTTGTATCTCTTTTTTGTATCTGATTCTTCGAATTTTTCTCAATTTCTTTCTTTCTCTCAGACATAAAATCTTTGCGGAACACACCAAGTTTACAGCACACACGACTGCATAGGCTGGGCCCATGTCGTCAACTTCGGCATCCGTCCGGGCTCTCTCGAATCACGACAACCGTGCTTTGCCGACTCTGGCTTGGTGTTGCTTTCACCAAATCTTTTGCCTTCCGAACCGGTATAGAAGACAGTGCTGCTTGCAGCCAGCGCGGCAGCGAAGAAACGATAGGCCACGTTCTTTGTCGGTGTCATCGCTACAGCGCACACAGACTGCCGCTATCTGCTGTGTTGGCCCACCTTGACGACAGACCCCTGTCGAACAGTGAGTCATCTTGAGTAGCTTTTAGCGCAAAAAAAAGGACACGGACACAGAGGGAGGGAACAAGACCAGCGCTAAACTATCAACTGAAGGCTTTATTAGGCCAGAAGAAAACATATATACTCGGACTACGTCACCCGCGGCACATGCGCACGGTCAACAGTGCAAACCAAGGCACTATCTCTCCATACCTATCGTTAACCCCTTTCCTTTAGGAGCGAGACTTCTTTGTTAGAAATCGTTACTGACGGGTGACTGATGCAAGATGTTCCCCTGATGTGTATGTGATAAGCCTCTGCCAGTTCTCGCGTGGTGCGATCACGGTGCCTAAATAAGGTGACCGTGTCAGAGAAGCGTGCTTCGCATCCACACTGCGCAGAATGCATTGCTAAGTGCGTGAGCGGCTTTCCTTTTAAAGACGAGAGGTGCTCCCTTAAACGTATGTTAAGGCAGCGACCCGTCTGCCCCACATACATCCGTCCACAACTTAATGGAATGCAGTATACAAGGTTTGAGGCACATGTAACAAAGCTAACTTTGTGCTTGACGTTGCAAGCACGAGAGGCCCCTCTGTCTCCAGCGTCCAGCTTATTTCCAATCATGGAGCACATCTTGCCTAGTTTATTCTTGGCTGAGAAGACCACATTCAGTCCATACCTATGGGCGGTCTTTTTTATACGGTGCGAAAGAGCATGCACGTAAGGAATTACCGCCCATCTGGATCGTTCCAATTCTGGTTCACGTGGAAGGCCCCCTAGGTATGGACTGAATGTGGTCTTCTCAGCCAAGAATAAACTAGGCAAGATGTGCTCCATGATTGGAAATAAGCTGGACGCTGGAGACAGAGGGGCCTCTCGTGCTTGCAACGTCAAGCACAAAGTTAGCTTTGTTACATGTGCCTCAAACCTTGTATACTGCATTCCATTAAGTTGTGGACGGATGTATGTGGGGCAGACGGGTCGCTGCCTTAACATACGTTTAAGGGAGCACCTCTCGTCTTTAAAAGGAAAGCCGCTCACGCACTTAGCAATGCATTCTGCGCAGTGTGGATGCGAAGCACGCTTCTCTGACACGGTCACCTTATTTAGGCACCGTGATCGCACCACGCGAGAACTGGCAGAGGCTTATCACATACACATCAGGGGAACATCTTGCATCAGTCACCCGTCAGTAACGATTTCTAACAAAGAAGTCTCGCTCCTAAAGGAAAGGGGTTAACGATAGGTATGGAGAGATAGTGCCTTGGTTTGCACTGTTGACCGTGCGCATGTGCCGCGGGTGACGTAGTCCGAGTATATATGTTTTCTTCTGGCCTAATAAAGCCTTCAGTTGATAGTAGCGCTGGTCTTGTTCCCTCCCTCTGTGTCCGTGTCCTTTTTTTTGCGCTAAAAGCTACTCAAGATGAATTTCTACCAACTAGCTCGTCTTTCGGTCTTACGAACAGTGAGTGCTAGAATGCCAGCCCGAATTGTCTTCACACCGAAAATCATTTAAGGCCACTGAACTTTCTGCATGCCGGTAGCCTAAAAAATAGGCTATAGTACCCCCGCTCTGCACCTTTCTTTTGTTTGCTTTTTTTTCGCGCGCCTGCTTTCTTCTCCGCTTTCCCTTCAATCTTGCTTTCCCTCTAGCCCCTCCCCTTAGTGCAGGGTAGCAAACCGGATGCTACAATTCTGGTTGACCTACCTGCCTTTCTCGCATTTTATTATCTCTCTCTCTTTACTTCTTTCTCTCTCACTATTTCTTTCTCTTTCTCGCGCTTTCAACTTTGTTTCCTTATTCCCTTTCCTTCTCTTTATCTTCTTCCTAATCTCTCTTTCTTTGTATCACATTAATTCTCTTTCTTTCTGTTGCTGTCTTGTTCTCTGTTACTTTTCTATTTCTTTCTCGTGTCTCTTTCTTTCTAGCTCTTTCTCTCTGTTTCTATGTCTTTCTCTGTCTTTCTATATTTTTGTGTCTTTATCCCCTTTATTTCTGTCTATTTTTCAAATTTTCCTTCTTTCCATCTCACTAATTCTTTCCTTTTTCTCTCTCTATATTGTCTCTATCTCTTTATCTCTTTCTATCTCTATCTCCCTCTCTCTCTCTACCACATGTTTAATGTGCTCCACTACGTCGAGCGGAGATTCCGTTTAGCGCTCTCACGTGCTGTACACGGTAGTGGGGCTTGCCCAATTCCTGTAGCGCATACCCTCCTGAGGAGATTTGCATTTATCTCTAAAGAGAATGAAAAGAGCGCGTGCCGGTTCATGATGGTGACAGTTTTTTACGACGGAGCACAAGTTACCGACAGCTTAAACAGCTTCGCTTTTTAAACACCAACAGTTACTTAGAAGCCCCTGACCGAGAGAGGATCACTTATTGGAAAACAGAAAATACCGGGTGTCCCAGCTATATTTAGCCAAGGGTTAAAAAATACAATATTAGAGGCAGGCGAGTGAAATCAGTTCCAAATTACTGACGCTTACCTTGCGCACTACAGACAATTTTTTGTTTGGTAATTAACTAATTTGTTATTTTGGATTATTTAACTAAACTGCCAAATATTGACTTTATGCAAGAAATGCGACTTGCAAAGCTCGAGAGCATCTTCGGAAACCCCCATTGCATTAATTGCGTCAAAGAAAGTCTCACGTATATCATTTTTTCCAAGCTGCAAAGAAAGCGCGCGAAATGCGAAAAGAACCACTTGAATTGCGCATTCGCGCGCACGAAAATGCTGCCTTCAGCCGTGGTTACAGCGAACGATATCAGCTGTGGCCGGACTCGCCGGCTCCGTCGCAGCGGTAGGCCGATAAGCGGGCGGTGGTTTTTTGGCCTGCGTCAACCAGTTGGCGCGCGTGACGGTGCAAGTTGTAGCGAGCGCGCGTCAAGAAACCACCGTTAAACTATCGACCGCTGCCACGGAGACGTCAAGTCGCGGCCGCAACTGATTCCGTTCGCTCAAACCACGGCTGAGAGCAGCACGCTCGCTGCCGCGCGAATGCGCTAGTCAAGTGGTTCTTTTTGCATTTCGCGGGCTTCCTTTGCAGCTTGGAAAAGGTGCCACACGTGACACCTTCTTTATCGCAAATGATGCGATTGGGGTTTCTGAAGACGCTCTCGAACTTTGCAAGCAGCATTTCTAGCCTAAAGTCAATATTTAGGAATTTAGTTAAATAGTCCAACCTAACAAAATAGTTCATTACAAAACAAAAAAATTGTATGTAATGCGCAAGGTGGCCGTCAGCAATTTGCGACTGATTTGTCTCGCCTCTCTCTAATATTTTATTTTTTAACCCTTGGCTAAAGATAGCTGGGACACCCTGTATAAATAGGCATGCGAATAGCACACCTTCCAGGGCCCCTTTTGTACGTATACACTTGCTGGTGCCCGGTTTCTCGAGTACTACGCCACCACCGCCAGCAAAATCTGTACCTCATAACAATCCGTGCTCGAAAAAGAAGTCGCAGAGGCGTATACATTGCTGAAAAATATTTTATTTCGTGAAACTCATCCTTGTAGATTAAAGTGTAAGCATTAACGCCACCTCAGTTACCTAAAACTTCTAGGCCCGGTACACTACTTGCTGCTGTTAGGAAAAATAACCCATCATTCGTTCTTGCTGAGGTGGGCTTGGAGTGCCGATCGCAGAAGTCGGGTTTATGAGTTCCTGCAAAAGTGAAAAGAAAAATTACAAAGCGTTATTTTTTCTCTTGCTGTTGAATACGGTAACGTTCTAATTTTATTCGTTCTAAACATGTTTTCACAAATACACGAAGTACAAGTGGCTCGCATAATGTTGCAACGCAATGGCATCTGCACCTGAGCATGGGCCCATGACTTCAAAACTCTATTAAACACCCAGGTTTCCTTTTTTCACATTGGTCATCAAATACAGTAGAATCGTTTGTGCTACCAGTTTTCATAGGAATAATATAGGTCCCCAAACGGCCAACTGAGGAACTTTCTCTTCATTATTTCCATCTTCTCATTCAATAAAAAGTTGACAATACTGAAGTAATGTAGTATCATATATTTTATATGTTAGGTTCTGAGGTATTACAATGTGAATGTTTGGTGGTTATTTATTTTAGGTAAAACTTTAATGTGGAGGGCAGTACCAATTCGCAACTCGGCGCTCCTATATTTTTTTTAAATTAGGTGCGCTTAAGCTTCATGAGAATAAAAATAAAAACATAAAATTGAGGTTGCTCTGGAAAAGAGATGCTTAACCATTTCTGGAAATATTTTACAGCGAATTCGCTTAGGCTGGTGGTAACTTGTGCTCCGTCGTCCAGAACTTCTTAGGTGGGTATACGCCACGGGAATTGGGCAGGCCCCACTACCGGTACAGCAGATGCGAACGTGAATCGAAAACGAACACGTGGAAAAGAGAGATGAACAAAAACAGGTAGACAGTATGGAGAAAGAAATAAACAAATAAATAAATAAACAAATCAATAAATAAATATATAAAGCGATAGAAACAGGAAGAGAAAAATAGAGAGAAATAAACGGAATAAAGACATAAAATGATAAAAACACAGAAAACTATAGACACAGAGAGAAAGACATGCAAATAACGATACATGAAAAAAAGAGAGAAGAAAGAGAGAGCAACACAGAAGGAGAAAGAAGAGAGAGATGAAGACAGAGAAATAGACAAAATGAAGCAGACCCGAAAAAGATATAGAAAAAACACAGAGCAAGATAGAAAGAGGAGGAAAGAGGGCAATAAAGAGAAGCAGAGATAGAGAGCGCAAGAAGCGGAGAGGCAGAGAAAGAGATACAAAGAAAGACAGAAAGATAGAAAGAAGACATAGAAAGAGAAAGAAATATATTGAAAGAAACAGACACGAGAAAGAGGCAGAAAAAAGAGAAAGCAATACAGAAAGAGAAAGATAGAGAGAAATAAGCAGAAAGAATGAGACAGAGAGAAAGAAGAACAGAGAGAGATAGAAAAAAGTGAACGAAGAAATCAACATAGAATGAGCGAGAAAAAGAAAGAAATAGAGAGAGCGAGAAAGAAAGATATAAAAAGAAGCAGATACAAAAGAGATAAAGGTACAGAGAGAAGCAGAATAAAGAGAAGAAAGAAAGAAAAAATAAAGAGAAAGAAGGAAGGCCACCCAGCTGCGCTCTTCCTTCAGGTTTGGCAACACTAGTGATAAGCTGCCATAATTTGCTTGAAGTTCTTATCGTAAAATATAAGCTGTACCATTTCTAACGCATTCTTTGCTGTCAGTGCGGCAAATCATTCTGGCTGGTAAAGATCCACGACATAAAATGTATACCGCAATGAATCCGGGAGAGAGAAAGATGAAAACGGGATGTCACTTGACGCGCCTACATTTCACTTTGCAGCCGCCTTAGCATGCTCCAAATTTTCAGTCACGCATTCTTTACGAAAAGGCGGTTCTGTAGCTTAAAAATCGCGGAGCCAGAGTTTTACGTTACTACACTGCATTTGCTTACCAAACGTAGTGCATTTTGTAATGGTTGTTCCTTGTAAGGAATCAAACTGTTCTTCATTTCATTTGAATGGTTATGGTTTAATTGCATAAAACAGACCTGCTACTTCTCATCGTCCCCTGGCAGAGCCGAAGCAGTAACTTGTGCGGTAGCAGTTCCAGCGGCGGCTATAAGCAGTCCAATTGCTACCGGCGGCGCTAATATTGCAGCAACTCCGGCAGCAGGTAGCAAAAACTTATTTGCAGCTTCTGTCCCCTCCACGGTTTTCTTTCGATCCTTGTCGCTAATGGTTCCCATCGTAGCTTCCGCTCTTCTTCCGGACAACCTCTCTTTTCTAGCTGTTAAAGAGGAATTGAAACACATAGGACATCCAGTGTAAGTCCGTGAACGCACTTAATGTGTCTAGTAGTTAGAAAATTACAAGGTAATCGCTCACAGTGAGTATAATTGTGTGCCTGAAGCACTGCACTCAAACATACACAGAGTCTCCGCTATTTGAAAGACCACGATGGAATGAACACGGTAAAAATCACATTGTGAAGCACGTCAGAGATAGGCCAGTGAATACTATAGTTTAACTTTTCGGTAATAATCTCAGAAAAAAAGTGTTAAATTTGGGTCTGCATTTATTTTTGCCCTATTGAGTAAGCGGGTCTAGAACTTGGCGTTATTCGTAAAACTCTTCTGGAAATCATTAGGAATGACGCGGGGAAATATCTGCATAAATTTTGAATCATGACTTGCCGATTGTAATAATCAGAAATTACAGACAATAATACCGAGGAAAGTATAGGGGATGTTATTTGTAGTAATTAGGATATAAATGTTAAGAGAGTCAAGTGGACGAAAAGATAACTTGCCGCCGGCAGGAACCAAACCTGCGAGCTTCGAATAACGCGTCCGATGCTCTACCACTGAGCTACGGAGGCGGTCATCCTCCCGTACGCTTTATGGAGTATATATGGGCACTTCAACCTAGGAGTTTTAGTCAGCGCCGATCGCAGCGCTCGCTCGCAGCGCTTATACTCGTAGGTATAAGTTTACATATACAGCCCATAAAGTGGACGGCAGGATGACCGCAGCCGTAGCTCAGTGGTAGAGCATCGGACGCGTTATTCGAAGCTCGCAGTTTCGGTCCCTGCCGGCTGCAAATTATCCTTTCGTCCACTTTAATTTCTTCCAATTTATATCTTAATTACTACAAAAAACATCCCCTACTCTTTCCTTGGTATTATTGTGTGTTAGTTCTCATTAACATTGTGTCTTACAAAGAAAAACTAGCCCTTAAAAAGTAAGCGTCTCGCCCATTGTAAACATCTTGACATTTACAATTCTTGTGTGTAAAGTTCATATTTCTGCTGACTCTTTCACGCAAGCTAGGCGTTCGCTCTTCTCTAATTTTGATCTGAGATCTTAATCTCTTTCAGCAAATTTGATACGATAGGCGCCAAGGAAACGTTCCGCTGATATCCTACACAAAGTGATCAATAGGTACAAAACAGAAATGAAGTACTCTAGTTTGTTCAATAGGTGTAAAATATTTTGAGAAAGAAGACTCAACAGAATTTCTTCGAAATATATTTTGTTGCTGAAGAACAAAAATTAATGCCGCCGAGACCAGTGACAACTTGATCTACTTGGGAACCGACTCTCTTTCTCCTCGAGTTCGAGAAAAAGACATTTACTTTGAAATGCTCATTTGGGGAGCATGTACGCGCCTCCTGTTATAATTTTAGGCAATGTCCTAACGGCGGTTGTTTTATCACGGTCGTGTCTTTATGGACTCTGTCCTCGCTCTGCTTAGCAAGCGTTCATAAGGTGCTCCATTTGTGATGCGGAGGGTCTCAGAGAACTTATATTCAACACTGCTTTCGTAAGGAACTTATGACTGGAAGTAACACACCCAGGACGTCACTTTATTGCAAATGTGATTTCTTGGACATGTATTATTGTTGTTAAAAGTTTCATCGGAGTTTTCATTTTGTTCAGTGGGGAATGGTCTTAGTTCATGTGTGTATCTGATACCACCATGCATTAGGAAAACAGGAGGGCACAGCGTATGATAATGAGCTGTGAAGTAAAAAAATAGTAGTTGGAACTTCGCCGACTGGTAATAAACAGGCGTAACCAGACTGTAAGCAAATATATTGATGTCGAATTATCACATGGCGTTTGCGTTCATCAATTTACACACTGATCTGTCAAGAACATGCAACAGCATGAAAGTTAGATTATTCTGCGAATAAATGCAGCAGCCAACCAGGATGCACTGTAGGAAAGAAAATGCTCTCAAAACAATCAGTGATATAGTTAGTGTGTACCACCTTGCGGCGTATACTTAACTAATGAGAAAAGTAATAAACGTTATTGAAATATGACACACGTACAAGAACGACTGTATACTTCACTTGATGAGGAGATGCTCTAACTGGAAGGGAAAAACCGTAAACTCAAGATTGAAAAAACAAAAGAAAGTTTTAATCGGCACTTGCGCTCCTTCCAGTAAAGCAGAGTAATTTGATTCTAATTGCAGAAATAGGTGAACGACAGGCTTTCAAGGTTCATTATTTCTTTTTAAGATGATCTTCTGTAGATTGCATTCACCA
The DNA here is from genome assembly GCF_013339695.2 of Rhipicephalus sanguineus. Lineage (NCBI taxonomy): Eukaryota > Metazoa > Arthropoda > Arachnida > Ixodida > Ixodidae > Rhipicephalus > Rhipicephalus sanguineus. Next base: position 46,268,559 of record NC_051183.1, on the reverse strand, counting down.
TCATTCTCCACCGACAAATTTCAATCATCATGATCCCTAGAACCAACAGCAGAATCATACTTCGCCGAGTTCATGCAGGCTTCCCAACGCCACAATTTCGAATGGGAACAGCGAGCGTCCTTCTGCCGTCGTGCCTTTGTTATAGGAGAAAAATAGGATGAGACAGTTTTTAGAGAACGAAATGACTGATAGAAACCCAGCATGCAGGAAGCCCGCAGGAGTTTGCTCCTCCGTATTTGATTCGGACTAGCCATACCCTATTCCATCTGCCGTCGAAATTGCCCTCATCTACTTTCTGTTTGTGCCAATCATCACTCAACCACTTCAGTTGGCGTTCGCTTCTCATCGCCGTCTTATTGAAATGGTCTAAGAAGCGATTTTGGGGTTCGCCGCTTTTGTTAACATATAAATAGGCAGAGAGACAACAAAAGCGAGAGGAAAAAAGAAAGCGAGTTCCCGCGGACGAAGGCGTCGACACTTGTCGGCTACCAGGTTTGGGTGGGCTCGGCGGAAGAATCGGGACATGCCACTAACGTACGATTACATCGCCACTATTTCCTTGTTCCGCTGCTGGCGGTGGTGGCACCTTTATTGAACCCAAAAAGAGGAGACCAGTAGGAAGACTGGTTCTTTTTCTGAAGAGCGGCTTCTCCCATCTGTTCACAGTCTATGCACGGGTAACTATTCAGTACAGTGCTCGTCGGAATTGCCCCCGCGACAACTACGACGCATGGTGATTCCGAAACCACGTACATGATTTTATTTGCAGTGCGAATTAGATATTGTAAAGAAGGTATCTAGTTTTCTTCCCTGCTGTTAAAACCGGAGACGCCTCATAGCCTTGCCGCCACTCTTTCGTATCGTCGAACATTATAGCCTATAGGTCACTTGTCAGGCCTCTTCTTGAATATGCGTCAGTTGTGTGGTCCCCTCATCTTGCGAATGACACAGATAAACTAGAAACCGTCCAGCGGAAAGCAATCGGCGTAATTTTTAATCGCTACGACCAAAAGTTCTCCCCTTGAGAGCATTATAATGTTTTATCGCTGAATCGCTTTGGACACCGATGTACATGTGACCGGCTCATCATCTTGCTTAATATTGCGCACAAATCGGTGCGTATAGCTGCACCCATTTCTTTCAACAGTCATACTAGCCATGTTATCCTCCGATACGATCCTTTCAACATTGTACCATTCAGATCTTTTATTGAATGTTATAAATATTTCTTTTTCCCGTGCAGAGCTGGCACTTGCAATAAACTTTACAGTTCTTTGAGACGTCTACGACATGCACCGTTTGTCAAACAGGTGTCCAATCACATGTTTTCATGTTTTCATTCTTTGTGATTGTTTTTTTTTGTGCGTTTCTTGTAACGACTCCTGCAATGCCTCAAATACGAGATGGGAGTATCTGCGAAAAAAAAAAAATGTCGCCTTGGTAGGGCTATGGTAGTTGGGGTGAATCAACGACAATGTTAGGCAGCATCAGGACCCGGAAACTGAGCGCCACTGTCAGTCTCAAGGAACATGCGCACTAGTACCGGTTGCCGGGCATCCTAAGATCTGGTTGAACGAAGTGAGGTTGATGTGGATGTTTGAATTTATTATCTTTCACGAGTTTTTACAAATAAAGAAATTTGATTGAACTGCAAAAGAACTCTTCTTTTGCTCATTTTTCTTTTTTATTTCTTATTTTGTGAATTTTAAATTGGGCGAAGTGCGGGAACTGGTTTACTTGTGTTCGTAGCGCTTGCCTCCGCTCACCCTTGCCACTCGCTCAGCGATATCACAAGTTGGATCGCGCTCGGTTATCTCGCTCGGTTGACGTACCGAGTATGAATACGGGAAAGATAAGACATTTGATGGGGCATGCAGCGAACGAAGCCGCAGAGAGCCACGCTGAGGAGGCCAACCGAGTATTAGACGAAGATGGCTAAATCGGAGCATCACATGTTTTGGGCGGCTCTGTTGTGTGTTAACCCGGTGATTTCCAGTTCCGCGAACATTTTTCAGGTTTCCTAGTGGCAACGGGTGAGCACAAGTATTTGGGTTTATTATTTGAGCAGGTATTCATTTTGCATGGGAACATGAATAAATCCAGATCTCTGCAAGCCTGACTGGACTGACATAAGCGCAGTGTCGCAAGACTAATTTGTCATGACGACAGCCCACCTGTTGCCGGCAAAATACGTTTAATGAAAAGCTTGAATGCGTGTTGGTTCGGCGACACAGTTTGTTCAACTTTCACTTTTGACATGTAGTTCAAATGATATGAAGCAATTAAAGGCTCCTTCCTCTTCATGGAAATGCATGTAGCCAGTTTAAAACCTTGTGGGCCTTCTAATACTGGCCTGAAATACATGTAATGGATTCACTGGTGCTTTGAGAATCGTTTAACAGGAAATGTCGCTGGAGCCAACATTTCGACAAGTGGTCTGTTCTTCGTCAACTAAATCCTACTGCCCTGACGAAGACAAGTCAACTTGTCGAAATATAGCCTTCAGCGGCATTCCCTTTTCAATGATCTCTCATTACTTCACGCCTCCCTCTTCCGTTGACCTTCTGTCTTGTTTGGTACTCGAGCTCTGTAAGAAAAATATGTTCGCCGTCATAACAGACGTGATTCAGTCAAGTACGACGTGGCCTGCTCGTGATTGTTAATAATTTTCGTAATGGTTCGGATATTCTGGGTTGAATGTTTGCTCATTATGTCCATATTTCAGTTGTGAATTAAGGCTGCTTTTGCAGATTGACACTTTCACACTATGTTCGTCTTTTTTTAGTAGGAAACGTGATTTAAAAAAGATTTACCTTTTACTTGTGTTGATCGAATTTGGTTACTGAGAAATTGGTAAGCTTTAGGTTGTCCACTTCACAACACACGAACAAAATTGAAAAGATGGTTAACTAAATTAAACCAATGGCCGCGTCGCCCGAGCGGCCAGCGGACCTGCAAGATAGCACGAGCACATTCCGCTTGCACGCGAAGTCGGAATGGAGGGCTTCCGCGGCAACCCTCCTGCTCTTGGCCTCGTGCCCTTTCCCTCTATTTGCTGACCTCACGAGTGACGTCATGAAAGAAATGTTTTGTTTGTGAATTATTTCCTGTAGATACCCGGCAGCCGCCAGTGGTGGAAGCGGCGCTGCCGCAGCGTATCAGCACGCGAGAGCGCGTCCCATGGGAGGTAAAGGGAGTTTCCGCGCCCTGATAGCATCGCTTGGATGTAGCAGTAGCGTGAATGCCGATTGCCGCCGCTGGTCTTAGTCAATAAGGCAGAGGGCTGAGCTCAGGGAGCTTATCTCGTATGCGACAAATAGTGTGTTGATCCACATACGTTCGTTCTTCGGACTCCATCTTCAGGTGTCCGGACTGCGCTACTTAACCGGTGTCGGGCTGCGAATGGCGGCTCTCTCCTCCTAGTTAAACGATAATATGGTGATCTGCCGAGCCTTGGTGAGGAGCAAAAGAGTAATTTTCACCACTTGCGAATATATATCTTGCACCAGCATTGGAGTAAGGGGGTATTTTTGCAATAGCCGTGCAGCGTAATAAGACCATGTATAACGGCAACTCGACGCCTCATCCCGCGCATTGCAATTCTGCGTCATGTTTACTATGTCTTTACTCTATCGGGCAGAGCATACAAAGGGGTCTTAAAAAAATAGGAAATGATAGCTTTCGAGCCCAGGCCCCTACGCTTTCGAAAGGAGTGCTTGGCTAGACGCCAAGGCTTGCAGGAAGTGAATATATTTGAACAACCTGAACGCGCGTTGCGCGTGTGGTAAAATAAATATAAAAAGAGAACATTCCCTACGACAGGCTTTATTGACTTTTGTGGTTGTTGATAAAACGCCCTCAGCAGGACAACATACAAAAGCCAAAGCGGAGAATTGTACAATCAGGAAAATTCATCTCATACATTCAGTTTGCCATCCGTCTTTTAGGAGGCTGCTCAAAGTGCTGACGCACGTAACAAAAAAGCTGATGCCGCCTAAATAGTGTCCTGCGGCAGCCCGCAGCCTTCATTGAAACTCCACGCTTACGCATCTTTTCGACAACTGCCAAAGGAGACATTGCAACCGTCAGCTCCGCTTCTCACCCACCTTCACCGATTGAAATGGCCTCGAGTTGTGGATGAATTCCTAAAGGTTGGAGCGTTTCAGAAATTATATAGAACCTCAGGCGAAATGTCGCACCACCAATATTACGATATTGTCATCCCCAGACACGTGTTTACTGTAGACCACGAGGGCAAAACTGGTGCTATATTTATGTTCAAACGATGAAAACAGCATCGAGCTAAGCAAAAGTGGGCTCAAGATTGCATCGCCCACATGTGGACTCTGATGTCACATAACTTGGTGGTCCCTTACTATACGATCGGATAGTCGATCTGCGGCATCGAGCAGCCAAATGAAGAAATATTCGTGAAGGAAAGAGTGCATACCTTCTACTTCTGCGGTATTTGTGAAGTGAAAAGATGCGCTGCATATATGAACTGAGACGTAAGACAGAAGAACATAAAACAGACGAGGTCCTTGCGCAAGGACCTTACGTCTCAGTTCATATATGCAGCGCATCTTTTCACTTCGCAATGCCATACCAACTAGCCCCAGTGCAAGCACTACTAAGCGGTATTTGTGATGGCGGTGGTCAGCATCCAAAGATATCATAGCAGATAACTAATACGGTGAGTTGAGATGAATTATTTAAAAAAAAAACGTACGCTAAATATGTCATGTGCTATGCTTCATTTGTTGCGGGCAAATGCATTTGGTCGTTTACGTTTTTTTTATCTGCTTGGTTCTGTGAGTTACATTACGCTACTTATTAAAAAAAAGGAAACAGCGGAAAGAGGAATATTATGGCTCCTAAAATAGGCTTGCCATAAATCTACGGCTTATTTTACCACAGAACTGACAGGGACAAGCACATTGAACCTCCGCTGATCGGTTAGCGGCAGGCTTCGGAGCAGATACACAATGGGAGACAAATAACTCACATCTCGTGGCTTCGCGTTTTCTTACCTGAGGTTGTATGACGATCGTGAAGTTCTGAATGCGGTAGCACCAGCGGCGGGTAGTGGCTGTCCTAGCAAAGGAGTCGGGATGTAGCACGTTTCTCAGCCCTTTATCAAACCGCCTGAGTGACGGTGGATATATAGGGAGTTCGTGAGAGGGAAAAGCACAAGCTAGCACATAGTGGTAGGAAAGGGAAGATATGAGATGCCGCGGTCGTGGCTTCCGAAAAAGGAGCCATATGCTGCTGGAGTGTCAAAACAGTTCCTCCCCACCACTAAGCGAATCGTCTTATCACGGGGAAGCGACGCGCGGTTGTCGGTTTGCAATATTTTAGGAATGCAGCACGAAAGAACACAGGGACAAAAGAAGGAATGTACAGAACAATGGCGCGACTGACAACAATGTTATCAGTAGCGCAAGTATGTGTACTATAACTGTGCGCGATAATACACACGCGGGAGCGCATGGCCAAGCGCACTGTAAGGCAATACAGTGGTGCCGATCGTGATATGTTTTCGAGTTATCAGGTTCCTGTGAATGCGCACCGCCTCGACTTGCTATCACGCTCGCCGTCGTTTTGCCGTGCGGTGATAGCAGCTTCGCGAATGACAACTTCTAGGGCGTAAGCGAGCAAGTGGGGGCAATGTGCGCTCGTGCTGAAACGCGGGAGAGAGGAGACAGAGGGAGTGGAAGTGGGGAGGGGAAAGGAGGAGCGTGGAAGTGGATAGGAGAGGAGAGGGGGAAAGAGCAGGGGAGGGGAGACGGGGGGGGGGAGTGTAAAAGAGTTGTGTGGAGAGGGCTTGCGCATGCGCAGTAGGGGTGGTCACGCCGCGCACCACCACCACCACCACCAGTTTGAACTCCGCCATAAGATGCTTCGCATCTAATAAAAGTCGTTACACCGTTTCTATCTGTCCTAAATACCTGTTACCAACATTCCATCGACTATAGATCATCGAAGGTTTGTTGATCTATCTTGCCTAATGAAGGTTATTCTTGCTTTAGAAGAACGGCCAAATGTAAATACAGGCGCTTCCGTGCAGCATGACCCGGTCACCCTGGCCTGCGTTGCAGAAGCGCCTGCATCTTCACTTGGCCATCCTCCAAAGAAAGAATAATCTGAAGCTGGCAACAGGTTTATCATATATGTTGGTGCGAAGTGCAATAAAATATTTCATAACGTAGTTCCTAAACGCACCACATGCTTGACATTGTTTAGGTACACCAAGAAAATGTTGCGAGTATACTGTAATCTGTGGACCGCGAATACTTAAACTATTACACACAAAAAATATTCAAACAGGAAGCGTTTTGACAGTGCGCCACCTTCTCCGGGTACACGTCAATTGTATTGGCACCTGAAGACGGTGGCGAAAGATGTGACGGATGTTATCAGAGTTCTTGTTGAACTACCTAAAACAAGAGAACACAATTTTCTAAGTAAAATGTTTATTTTTGGCGCAGCATCTGTAAATGTATTACTATTAGGGCCTTGATATAGCACAAAACTTCCAAAAAGTTACTTAATGCGTAAACATCCTATAGCTTGGCAAAATAACAGTAAAATACTAAGGAAAGTATGAATGAGAACTAACACACAATAATGCCAAGGAAAGTATAGGGGATGTTTTTAGTAATAAATGTAAGGTAAATGTGAAGAAAGAAAAGTGGACGAAAAGATAGCTTGCCGCGGGCAGGGACCGAACCTGCGACCTTCGAATAACGCGTCCGATGCTCTACCAACTGAGCTACCGCGGCGGCCATCCCCCCGTCCACTTTATAGGGTATATGTGTGCACTTAAACGTGGAAGCGTCAGTCAGCGCCGCCAGTAGCCATGACGGCGAGTGTGGAACACTCTTTTTCTGCCTGTTGGGCGTCACGTAGCACGTGAACGTATTACGAGCTGGCAGCTGACCAATAATCCCTCGCATACTACCTGAAAGCATCAAGTCTGCCAGAACGAGACCCTCGCTATGAATGAAGGAAAGACGTGTTAATTTCAAGGGCTCGTTTTCTTTGTTATACACAATATTAATGAGAACTAACAGACAATAATGCCAAGGAAAGTATAGGGGATGTTTTTAGTAATAAATGTAAGGTAATTGTGAAGAAAGAAAAGTGGACGAAAAGATAGCTTGCCGCGGGCAGGGACCGAACCTGCGACCTTCGAATAACGCGTCCGATGCTCTACCAACTGAGCTACCGCGGCGGCCTTCCCCCCGTCCACCTTATAGGGTATATGTGTGCACTTAAACGTGGGAGCGTCAGTCAAAGTGGACGGGGGGATGGCCGCCGCGGTAGCTCAGTTGGTAGAGCATCGGACGCGTTCTTCGAAGGTCGCAGGTTCGGTCCCTGCCCGCGGCAAGCTGTCTTTTCGTCCACTTTTCTTTCTTCACAATTACCTTACATTTATTACTAAAAACATCCCCTATACTTTCCTTGGCATTATTGTCTGTTAGTTCTCATTAATATTGTGTATAACAAAGAAAACGAGCCCTTGAAATTAACACTTCTTTCCTTCAAGGAAAGTATGACTAGCATAAATAAAAATTGGGAGATAAGCAGATGAAGCATATATACGAGGGGAAGTCAAGAAGTAAAGGGACTTCTGCAATGTCTGGTTTTATGGTTTGGTAACCTTGTTAGTATCTAGCGCTGAATTAGCGTCGTCTGCAACACTTGTATAGAACGCGTCCTTCATACCCATTTTAGTCATTAGAGTGTAGCAGGCCGTTAAACATGGCCGCTCTATGAGGACAGTGATTCACTTTCTGTTTGCGGAAGGTGTTAAACCTGCGGAAATTATCTGTCTAAAGCAAGCGCATTATGGTGACATTTGTTTATTGCGATGCAAGATATACGAATGGATAGACCATTTTAAAACAGGAAAGAACTTTTTTATATGACGAAGAGAGATCAGCCATGTAATCAACGCCAACGACTGCGGAAAATGCGATAGTCGTTGTGGATATGTTGATGGAAAACACATGAATGACAGTGGACGAAATCGCCATTACTTTATATATCAGTCATGGTTGAGTGTATTTGATCTTGCACGACGCGCTAAATTTTCGGAAAGCGTGTGCAAGGTGGGTTCCAAAAAAAATCTTGAGCGCAACATAAGGCACAAAATTTGGACGTCTATTGTAAACATTTGCACCGTTATCGTCGCAAGGTAGATGCATTTTTACAGCAAGTTTTAAAACTATAAATGAAACTACAAATGAAACGCGGGCACATCACGAATCGGAAGGCAAGGCATTGAGCATGGTTTGGACATACTCATCATCACCGGAAGTTAAGACACTTAAACGTCAACCTTTAGCTGGTAAGATTATTCTAACACTATTCTGGGTAATGAAATGCGTGGTAGCCAATAATTGCACCTCGAAGGGTGAGACCGTGAAGAGTGCGAAATATTGTGTTGCGAACGAAACTGAAACCTCCAATCAGATTCATATGTTGTGGAAAACTACGAAAAGGTGTCATCCATTAGCAAGATAACATTTAGCCACATTCTGTGAAACAAACTGCCAAGATAATATGAGAGCTGGTATTCGGATTTTTGGAACACGCGCCATACTGTCCAGACTAGCTACAAGCGCTTTTCACACGTGCGGACATAATTTCGGATAAATTTCTTAACTGCGATAACATCGCTAGTGCGGCGGTTGAAGAAGATGAACAATTATGGCTGAGTCTTTTGTAATGGGTTGGAAGCTTTTAACCACCCACTAGTTACGTAATTCGCATTCTGTGACTCCCGCTCGTTATTTTACTCTAGTATCACGCTATATAGCATATGTTAACGTGAGAAATGGAGATAGAGAAATAACTTTATTGAGGCCCCGGGGAAACTGTTCATCGGGTAGTTATTTGCTTCCTTAGCAAATAATACAGTGCACTCTTGCTAGGTACCCACTACGTCATAAGCCATCATAATTTTTGCGAAGTATGGATGCACTTACTATGCCATTTTTCGCCATTCTGCGATGAACCGTCGTACCCGCTACACGCCTGTAAGGTATTAAATGCACTTTATTTATGCGGTGCCTGACGACGATGAACAATTATGGCAGAGCCCTTTGTAATAGGTTGGAAGCATTCAACGACCCACTCGTTGCGCAATTCGCATTGTGTGACGCCTGGTTACAGAATTCGTGTTGTGTGTGGCGCCTTGTTCTTATTTTACTCTCCTACCTCGCTATATTACATATTTCAATGGTGTTCCTTCGCGACTGAAGCCTGTATAGGGTATTTTTGCGATGGGGTTCCAAGCACCGACATGGTTCCGTGGTATAATACTGGGCTGCGACGCAGAGGACCCAGGTTGTCATCTTGAAAAACAGGCTCGCAACAGCACTCCCTGCAGCAGTAACATGAGATTAAGGCAACACGAGCGCTCACTATCCACAGGCCCGGGTTTGCATTTGACAGCGCACTGCAGAGAGTGCTGTTGCGAGCCTGTTTTTCAAGATGCGAATGTCATATCTAGAGATAGCAGATACATAGGGCGAAGAATAATAGAGGCTTTCCATTATAGAAGAAAGGCAGAACGGTGCGTCAGTGAACCCTCTATAAGCCTGTCGGATAAGGAGTACGCATATCTCAGTTCCACACGCTACTGTTGACTTACGTGACCTTGCACGTGCGTCTTTTAGAATTTTTGTGTGGGATTTGGTGTGGCGTGGCGCTACGCTGATAGGCTTTGACTGTGACACGTTGTCTTTTGCTGGACACTACATAGGTCGACTACGTTTACAACAAACAAAAACAGTTGTCAGTCTGCGCTCGTCTGTCTCTTTCGTTCCTTCTTTGTGTCCCGTCTGCTGCGCAGTTTGCTCGAAGATGTGTATTAGCGTTTGTGTTTCGGATACAATAAATGTATATTGCATAATAAATACAAAATACATCGATTGCAACATCACCGCGTGGAGGAATAAACAATGGCTAATCTCCGCTTCTCAAGCTTACTCTGCGTCACTAAGCCACCTGAGCGAAACTAAAGGCAGAGACATTCTATTATCTTTGCGCCAGAGTCCTTCAGCGAGGACAGGGAGTGGAGTCTACATGTCCATCTCGGTGGAGACGAGAGACGTGGTGGCGTTTGCGCCGTCCTGAAAAATACAAGCGCGCAATGTTTACGCCCAGCTAACGTTTTGATTTCAACTTTTCTCTTCTTTTTAACCGTGCCAGTGTCATGACACTTGCGTTTAACCACTGTCCTCTAACCATAGGTCGACAAAAAATGGTGAGCTCACACAGACTCACTCAAGGAATATATTTTGCACTTAGTGCTCAGTCGTACACCAACTCACTAAACTTTTTCTCAACCGGACACAGTCCGAGACAACCTCACCAAAATATCACTCTCTGGGAATCATTGAGACTCACACTCACGGCTCGATCTGAGTCTGGGTGAGTCTGAGTTCAATGTGTCCGATAACGTAGAAATGGCTTTTTCGGCCGTGTTGTCAATGCTCTTTAACACAAATATCTCGCATAATCGGTGCTCTCCTTGGCGCCTTTTGATCCCTTACATTAAAACACGAAATATCAGCAGCTGCAATCTAGTAAGGACATTTTTATTGGAAGAGATGATTCATACGAGATATTTTTTTTCAGGAGCTTCCGGGAAAGAGTTTGCGGCGGAGAGGCCAAGGCAGCCTCCCTACGTAGTACATTACGCCTTTGATGAATAAGTATTGTGCTGGCGTATCAGCGCTACTAAATTAAAATATATTTGAGTAGATGTGAGTACAAGCGTGAGCCGACATAAGTCTGATAGCAATGCTGAAGATGAGTAGATATGAGTTCCATAGGTCGGCAAAGAAAGTGGAGCTCACTGATACTCGGCCAAGAGATATATCTTGCGCTTAGGGCTTGCTCCGTTTCAGACTCGTCAAAGCTTTCCTGAAGCGTACTCACTCAAGCTCAGGCTCACCAAGTTTTCTCAACTGGCTCGCTCTGCCTCAAGCTCACCAATATATCACTCGCCCTTGCTCACTCAGACTCAGACTCACGGAAACATGGGAGTCTGAATGAATCGAACCGATTCGACTAATGAGTGAGTTGCCTACTTATCGAGCTAACGTTTACCAAGGATGGAAGCTGTTTAAGTTGGACAAAAACGTTGGAGTAGGAAACTGATCTCGTATTTTCCGCTTGTTCACTGTGAACGCTGTCGAACGATGCTCTCTAATACAAATTGGAAATGAACCGGGGAGTTTAAATGTGTACGCCTTTGTACCTTTGTATGCCGACTCCCAGAGTAAACAGTTCGAGCCAGTCACAGGTAAGCGGCATAATATATACATATATATATATATATAGATAGAGAGAGAGAGAGAGAGAAAGAGAGAAATTGTTCTGACGGAGGTAGCTATTTAACTCAGGTCTCCATGGACCGAACGCGAGTCAACCACTGGACCGCCCACTTTTCTTAATTAACCACGGGGCACGTCGTATATCGTTGCCGGGCTCCTTCCGTAGACCAACTTGTACGGCGAGAGCTGCGTCGTTTCTTGTACTGCCGTGTTCTATGCGAAGCTCACGTGCGGAAGGATGGAATCCCACGTCTTGTGCTCGACGTCGACGTACATGGCCAGCATGTGGACGATGGTCTTGTTTAGGCGCTTGGTGAGGCCATTGGTCTGAGGGTGGTAGGCGGTGGTCCGGCGGTGGCTTGTCTGGCTCTATCTCAAGATCGCCTGAGTTAGCTCCGCAGTGAAGGCCGTTCCTCTGTCGGTGATAAGGACCTCTGCGGCGCCATGACGCAGGACGATGTCTTCAACGAAGAACTGCTCTACCTCGGTGGCACTACCCTCTAGGTAAGGCCCTTCTTTCGGTGTAGCGGGTGAGGTAGTGGGTAGCAACGGCGATCCATTCATTTCCGTATGACGACGTAGGGAACGGCCGCGATAGGTCCATACCGATTTGCTGGAATGGTCGCCGACGTGGCTCAATCGGATGAAGAAAGCCTGCTGGTCTTGTCGGCGGTCTTTTGCGTCGCTGGCAGTCTCGGCATGTCCTTACGTAGCGGGTGACGTCGGCGACAAGGCGCGGCCAGTAGTACTTTTCCTGTATTCTTGTGAGCGTGCGGGAAACACCGAGGTGTCCAGCCGTCGCGTCATCTTGTAAGGCCTGGAGGACTTCTGGTCTCAATGCTGAAGGCACCAGGAGAAGGTAGTTTATTAGAAGGGGCGAGAAGTTCTTCAGGAGAACGCCGTATTGCAAGAAAAAGGACGCCAGTCCTCGCTTGAATAACTTCGGAACAACGGTGGTCCTGCCCTCGATGTATTCCACGAGGCCTCTGAGCCCTGGGTCCGCTCGTTGTCGTTCGGCGAAGTCGTCGGTACTTATGGTTCCCAAGAAACAGTCATCCTCCTGGCCGTCCGGCGGCGGTGGGCGGATGGTGGCACTCGACAGGCAGTCAGCGTCGGAGTGTTTCCTTCCGGACTTGTAAACGACGGCAATGTCGAATTCTTGAAGTCGTAAGCTCCACCATGCCAGGTGACCTGAAGGGTCCTTCAAGTTAGCTAGGCAAGACAAGGTGCGGTGGTCGGTCACAGCTTTCAAGGGCCGGCTGTAGGGGTAGGGGCTAAACTTCGATGGCGCGCAAATTATGGCCAGGCACTCCTTTTCTGTTGTGGAATAGTTGCTTTCTGCCTTTGATAGCGATCGCTTAGCATAATTGACGACCCTTTTCAGCCCGTCAGTCTTCCGCACAAGGACGGCGCGGAGTCCCACGCTGTTTGCATCGATGTAGATTTCAGTATCGGCGTATTCGTCGAAATGTGCTAGTATGGGAGCCATCTGAAGGCGTTGTTTCAGTTCTTGAAATGCTTCGATTTGCGCCATTTCCCACTGAATGGCACGCCGGTCTTTGTGAGGTGCGTTAGCGGCTCGGCTGTTCGCGAAAATTCCTTGACGAAGCGTCTTTGGTAGGTCCACAAGCCGAGAAATCGCCGTACGGCCTTCTTGTCGGTGGGGGGAGGGAAGACAGTAATGACAGCTGTTTTCCGCAGGTCTGGGCAACCGCCATCCCTGCTTATCACGTGAGCAAAAAACAAGAGCTCCTCATACGGGAAGCGGCACTTTTAAGGCTTCAAGGTGAGTCCGGAGGTCTTTATTGCTTGAAGTACAGCTTCGAGGCGGCGGAAGTATTCATCGAAGCTTGAGGCAAACACAACGACGTCGTCCAAGTATACGAGGCATGTCTGCCACTTCAACCGACCAGTACTGTATCCATAACGCGTTAAAAAGTCGCACGGTGTCGAGCAAAGACCAAAGGGCTTGACCTTGAACTAGAACCAGGGTGTCGGAACGGAGCGAAAACCGAAAACGAAAAACGAAAAAAAACGATATTTTTGACCGGAACGAAAACGTAACCGAAACTTTATCTATTATTTCGTTCCAGGGCGAAACCAAAATTATTTCAATCGTTTTACGGTTCACGAGAAAACTTCCCGATCCGGAACAACTGAGCTCGTGCAATGTGAACATATCTCAGGGTACAGTATTAGCGCGTTCCTCAGACAGGAATTGCAAAGCAAAGATATGTTGAAATTGTGCGAAAAACGAAAACAGTGGCAACCAGAGAGGTTCATATTAACGCAAGTGGACTTTTGCGCGCTTGTCACGCATGCCAAAGGGGAGGGGGCATTGTCGGCGCTGAAATTTGTTACAGCGAAAGCTGTTATGAGATCACAACAGCTGATTTTGGCGCCATAGTTGTCCGCCGCCGCCGATGTCCATGACCGCTAACGGGTGAAATAAGAAAACATTGAATGAGAAACAAATTTCTAGGGTAGGATGGGATTTTAATTCGCGCCCTCTGCGTGGCAGTCGGATCTTTCACCACAGTACCACGCTGGTGCTTGTAACTCCTTCGCAAAAATACTCTATACAGGCGTCATGTCGGGCAAGGAATCGTGTTAACATATGTATTATAGCGTGGCAGAAGAGTAAAATTACAACCAGTCATCACACAATGCTAATAGCGCTAAGTGTGTCGTTTAATGCTTCCCACCAGTGTTGCGGAGTTGCCACTTCAGAAGTGAAATGACTCCGAAATCATTCCACATTTTCGCGATCCCGGAATGGAATGGAGACAACGCTTGGAGGAATGGAATGGGAATGGAATTAAGCACATTTTGCACGCAATGGAAAGGGAATGGAATTACGTCTTTTTCCAAAAATAGAGTACGTTTTCGTCTACGTGCTGTTTTTCAAACTTAAAACATGAGTAAGTCAGAGCCTCGAATTTAACAATAAATCAGTATTTTTAAAGTGGCTTGGCTGATTACAAGCACGGTACATTTATAAGCAACGCGCCTACTAGAAACGGAGGCGTAAGTTAGTGTACAAACAAATGCATTATCCCAGCAGATACTGAAGGGAGAAGCAAACTACCCGTGCGCGTTGGTTCGCATTGATACCCCCACCCCCACGAAAGTGGCTAATACTCTATGCACAGCCTGATCTTTCTGTCACTAGCAGTTTAGTACCTGACACACGTAAATAACCTTTGCGACAAGGAAGACATTGCATAACTGCGCGCAGGCGAACACAGAAAGTCCTCCTCACCCCATCCAATCCTTGCCAGGCCCGCTTGACAAGCGTGAGTGCTGACGAGCAGTGCTGCCCAGTGTTCCGTATTCGATGCAAAGGCACAAGGTGGCCGAGAGGTGCACTGTTCCAACTAATACCAGCATATCTAGAGGGTTTTGTTCCCCATTAATCAAATCTTAGGTTTCTCCATATTCACGACCGCTCCAGCCGCGTGGTAAAACTGCTTAGTCTTCTTGAATACTACTTTTTTCAGCATAAAAATATGCTATGCCGTCATTTTAGCATTAACACATTTAAGCTTAAACATTATTAAAACACCACCATTCGTTAAAACATGCTGACCATGCAAATACTATAGGTACCGGAAGAACTGCCCCTATGGGAATTAGAACGGTGGTTTTACCGCACGCGATGTCACCAAACTACTATCCCTCGACCTTGGTAACGTGTTTTGCGCACTTTTGCAGTTCTTAATGCATCTGATGGCATCAGCTTTATGGAGCGTTCATTCTTAACTTGATAAAAGTATCAAGATGCCTTTCCTACTTTAAGGAATTACAGGAATGGAATTGAAGTGCCACACCATCCCGGAGTGAGAGTGGGCTAAGTTTTTTTTCATTCCGAGAAATTGAAAGAAATGAAATTGCGGCAAGTCCTAATTCCCCGGAATGGAACTGGAATGGTATGGAGGCTCCCATTCTGCAACACTGCTTCGCACTCACCGCGAAGTGCTCAGCCATAATTCCTCATCATCATCAGCCACAGCACAAAGTGCACTTCCTTACAGATGTGTAGCGGGTACCACGCTTCTCCAAAAAATGACGAAAATTGCATAGTGGGAACTTCGCTACTTGAGAAAAATTGCGATGATTTATGACGTAGTGGGTACCTTGCATGTGTACTTGTATTAGTTTCCTCAAGAGAATCTACAACGGGCTCTACAAAGTCCGCTCTTCCAGCTTTCGCCGTGACTGTGCTGCGTGTTGCGCGCAGGCCTGGGGATACTTTTATCAGAACAGCGGTCTCGCACATCAGAGTCCACTCAGTGACGTGCTGCTTCTGAGATCGTGCTCACTCCCTTGACACGAAGCATTGAGCCCACTAAAAAATCGTATTTGTCTTTTGAGAAAATAAATAAGTACTATGACTTTGAAATTAATACTGCTTTGCGCGAGCTGGTAGGAATTCGTGGTAGAGTTGCTTCCGCTCCTCTGAAGAACGTGTTTTACCATTGTACCACTTTCCAAATAGGAGGGCAAGTCACTACATCACAGATCCAATGTTTTTTATGATTACCTTCAAATTTTTGCGTAAGAAAACCGTTACGAACCGTTACGGAACATTTTTTTTTCGTTTCGGAACAGAAACAGAACGGAACTTTTTGTGGTGGAACGAAACTAAAACCGAAACGAAAAACATTTCGTTCCGACACCCTGACTAGAACAGCCCGTCTGGTGTTATAAAGCAGTGTTTTCTCAGCCACTCTCATCGGCTTCTGTTTGCCAGTAGCCAGTCTTGAGGTCCATCGACGAAAAGTACTTGGCGTTGTGGAGTCGATCTAGGGCGTCGTCTATTCGTGAGAGAGTGTACACGTCCTTCTTCGTGACCTTGTTCAGGCGAGGATAGTCGACGCAAAAACGCACGGTTTCATCCTTCTTCCTCACTAACACCACAGGTGACGCCCACGGACTCTTAGACGGCTGGATGATGTCGCCCGTAGCATTTGCCGACCTGTTTCTTAACGGCCTTTACTCCTCGCATGAGGAAACGAACCTTCTTCTCTTCAGGCATGTTGGGGTAAGCGTGGCGGAACAGCCGGGTCATTTCTTCCGAAATGATAGCGACTTTTCGTTCGGGAGTTACACCGGAGTCTCCAGCAAGATTGCGGCCCTTTCCTTTCGGACGACACTCGTGCACGTCTAAAAAAAGTGCTGCGAAAGAGGTCCCAGGTTTGAAGTGTGGACTCCCAGTGTTCGAGCAATGTCCTTGCTGCTTCTTCTAGGTAAAAGTACACGTGGCACAGCTTGTCGTCGGCGTTCCAGTAGTTCATTGTTGCGACCCTTTCGAACGTCTCCAGCCAGCTTTCGGGGTCTTCACATGGTGAACCACGGAATGTCAGCGGCTCCCTAGGCGGCTGCACATTGTCGCGGCAGGGGACGGTGCGGCTGTCATCGGGCCTGTTGTCTTT
The DNA here is from genome assembly GCF_013339695.2 of Rhipicephalus sanguineus. Lineage (NCBI taxonomy): Eukaryota > Metazoa > Arthropoda > Arachnida > Ixodida > Ixodidae > Rhipicephalus > Rhipicephalus sanguineus. The sequence continues at coordinate 46,251,773 of NC_051183.1, read as the reverse complement.
GTCGTCGTGGCTTTTGGCTTGTCCGGTAAAAAGTCCGTATTGTGGGGGTAGTCCTTTCCGTCTGTGGCTGGCTCGACTGTCGCTGATGGTGTCGGTGTCTTCTTCGCGACGTGGAATTGGCTCACGGCTGGAGGGGAGCGTTCGGCACATGGACCGGGGAGCACCTCCACCAGATGTCACGGGGTCGTGACGTCGAGCAAGGCAGCAGCCGGCGTGTACAAGAAGAAACTCTTTATTTGGCCGAACTTGAGGCCAGGAAACTGGAAGTCAACCTACAGTAATACACACTGTACACTGAGAGCGACGAACAGAGCCTCTGCCGTCAAAAAATTACACCATCTCCCGCTAAAGGGGGCAATGAGACGATGCGAAGCCGGAGCACTTGCACTATCGCGTTCCGTTGGCATTCGTTGCGCATGCTACCGACCTCGGTGAGATTGTTATCGAACCAAAGTCGGTCACACAGGTTGCAGCTGTGCCCGAAGCTCTTGTCGAGGTATTCGCGCTGGAACCGGGTGTTCTGCACGGGCGTTGGACTCGCGTCTTCTGTCCGCAGCCAGCGCGTTGGCTCGACGCTGACACTTCGCTCCGACGTCGGCGTTGCATACGGTGGGGTTTGCTTGCCGACTCTGCCGTTGCGTTTCGGCCTGTCCAGCCCGCGTTTCATCCCTAGCAGTTCCCGCGGAAGTTGCCGTCTGCGCTGGGCTTCCGTGACCCGGAGCTCAGGTTCCGCTTGCCGAAGTTTACGTTGCACATCAGCGCGTCGAGGCTGCCGCTGCTCCACCCGCTGCACCGCGATCTTGGCAGGCGTTAAGGTAGTAGTGCAACTGGCGCCGACGTTGACGCTGGAAATCATGATACCGGCATAGCCGGCGCAGTGACTGAGCGTGTGCACAACCTAACGCGAGCCTTTTATGCAAACGAGGAGATCGAGTGGAGAGGGGAGAGGGTGAGCGGTGAGGGCGTGCGCATGCGCAGAAAGGGTGGTCAGGCCGCATGCCATTTGAGCTCCACCATAAGATGCTTCGCATCTAAAAGGTGATCATGGTTGGGACGCGCCGTCTTTTATAAACCATGCATCGAACTTTCCAGCCTTATCACCGGGGGTCGTGCAAGCTCTGGAATATTCTAGACTGTTCGCGTCCTGCGCGTAATCTTTACAAATTGATCTGCTACAACCACGAAGCTCTTCAAACGCTGCGGCGCGGTCTGCGTCGACCGTTGCTAACCGTCCTTGAGGGTCAAACCCGCATACATCAAAATAAAACGAGAAGCGGGCGTGGCAATATGTCTGAAATATATGAATGTGTAGTCCCCGTCGTGGATAATTTCTATGAATGCTTCGTTAAATTTCGTGGTAATGAAAAAAGAGCTTTCTCAAGGACAAGATATGAATCCAATATGGAGAATTGTACACATTGAGAAAATTTAGAATCCACCAAATTGAATTGGAACCACGTGTTTCGGGACGTGGCAGCAGGACGAACATAGATGTCCTGTCCTAACATGATAATATCAACATGCATCTCATTTCCGACATTATTGACAAGAAACTGACTTGTGCGCTTCTGGCCGATTTGTTAACTCGATATAAGCTAAAATTAGTATAGCGTGACATGTTTGCATGATGAGCATAAATGACAAGTCTTGTATAGTATATACCACAATATACGACTCATTAGGTATATGCCAGATTGTACATCCATGCAAGCATGCATGGCAAACATGCCATAGCGAATTACATGTGATGGCATGAATGCCTTCATTTGCCTCAAAGGCAAACAATGTCATGTATGCAAGTCTTTGCTGACTGCTTCGCATTACATTGATTTCCAGAGTGCGTGGAATCTGTTGCATTTTTTGTCTTCATTATTCTGTAGGCTAGACGCAGGCTACAGAACATGAACACGTCCGTACAATAGGATTCTGTTATACCCGTGTTGCGAAATGAATGTGAAAACAGATCGCGTTCTATAAGTGCTTCATTTAATTTCGTGTTAGTGGAGTAAAAACGCTCTCCAACATCACTTATGAAGCCGACATGGTGAAATATATACACCGAGAAAATGTTAATTAGGCGAAAATTGATTTCCAACCTGCTGTTTCGGTGGTCGCCAGATGCATCTTCTGTGGGGCCGTTCCTGACGCTGACGAACGCCGGTAAGAAGATTAAATTCGCCATGTCGAGTGGAGGGCTCGGTAAATTTAGACCATCTGGTGTTCGGTAACGTGCACTGAAATCGTACCGCACTCGCGCCTCTAGCACTTAGCCTTCACCGATATGCGACCGCTGCGGCCTGGAACGAAACCTCCACATTGGGTCAGTAGTTGACATTGAGCACCATTTAGGTAACTACCAAAGGAGATTATACACAGATATGCCTAATATGAGCAAGACTGGTTGCACAAAGCCTTGCAGCAGTCACCCAGCTCGACAGTACAGTAAAATAACATTAATCTGTTTCGGATAATTCGAACTTGCAGTTAATTGGAACTGACGCCCTGGTCCCGGCACACAGCATGACAAGAACTTTATTATGGTGCAGAGAAGCTACGGCCCGAGGGCAAAGACCCAGGTGGCACAGCTCTGTGTATTTCTACGGGGACAAACTCCCAATAATTCCAACGCCTTGGTAACCACAATGGTCAATTAGAACTGGGAGCCCCTTGTTTTCACTGCTCCTCGCAGAATTCGGCCAAAGTGACCACAATGTGTTCCAAACCAAACCAAATTTACTAGAGGTGCAAAACAACGAAACGGCGGCATTTCTCAGCAAATGGGAATTCGGACGCTGTACTGGAGCTTTTTGGGCAACTTGCAAACAATGTTCATAGAGTCGCGACAGAAGAAACACAACAAATGCAAAATACTGATTCCTTTTAACTTTTACTACGTTAACTTTGCCATGTAAATAACTGTGTTTTTGGAGCATAAATAGCGTCATATATTTCACATTATGGTTCACTCCTCACATGAATGCATGTCCGTGCCTGTTTGTGGTGTATCGCTGACTGATCGATTATTTATGTTCGTTTTTAGAGCTACATGAACTCAATTTACGAAGTCACCTGCCACAAACGTGTAGTACTGCCTAGTTCACGCTAATGAGTCCAGATGTGGCTTCTTTGGGTTCTGCCCGCCCAGTGTGGTGCGATGTCCGCTGATTCTAGTGCCAGCCCGCTAATTCGAACTCCGCTTAATTCGAGCAACGTTATAGTCCCCTTCGAGTTCGAATTAATGAGCTTTTACTGCATATTTATTTCTGTTTTTTTCGCCTGTTGCCTATTCCCTCTTTTAGGAGCGGAGCTATATAAGCTTGAGGTTGTGCCGATCGTCTTTTCAGAAAACTCGATGGGCATGCCCCACAGAAAGTGGATTTGTACCAAGCAGCTCCCATCATAGCCTTGCCATCCATAGTATAGTATAGCAAGGGGACAGGAAATAGAAGTGAAGGTGAAGGTAAGGAGGAAGGAAAGGAGCAGAGGAGTGGTGATGTCATCGGGGGTCTGCCCATAGGACCGGGGAGCAGCCAGGTCTCAGGGAGAAGTCGAGTTCAGGAGCCGGAGTTGATAACAGGAACGTTTATTTTACATGTCGTTTTGGTAGCGTCGTAGCGTTGTCTAGCGACGCTGCGTCGCGTCGACGTAGCCTCGACGTGGCCTGTCGAAGCCTCCTAGAGTCGCATAGCATCTTGGAGCGTGCCGACGCTCGCGGTATAAAGCCTGGGCCTTCCCAGGATTCCCTGCTGGAGGAAACAATCAAGTCCAGGACAGTCCAATCAAACACGTTGTGTTCATCTCCGCCCACTAAGTAAGCACCGCCTCTCTCGCACTCCGGGAAAGAGATAAGCGGTGCACCTGGACGACGGACGGTCCAGGGAGGCGAACAAGACACAAAAGACACTATACACACCAAGAAGGGATCTCGGCGGTGCACTTTCCCGGAAACGGGCTGCGTTGTCAGGTGTGCTGTCAGGTGCAGTCGTTCCTTGCTTCGATAGCGCCGTCGGTGCAGATGACGGCCAGCTCTTACTCGGATCACAAAGCCACAAACGAACCGTACACACAATGAAGGGATTACTGCAGCGTTCATTCCTGGCGGCGGACCGTGATGTCAGGTGGGTTGACAGTTGCAAACCTCTCCTTGCCTCCATGTGTCGCCGGTGCATCTCGCAGAAGGCCGAACAAAGCAGTGTACATGTGACTGCCTCCTCCGAGCAGTCTAGACTGCGAATAGTTCATCTTCAGGCCATAAAGGCGTCAAAGTCAGCCAATCGTGTCCAAGGCGATTGAAGAGGGAACTTGACAGCTTTGAAGGGTCCAGGACACTACGGCAGGGTCGTCGCCTCATCTGGTGCGTTTCGGGGAACGTTGAGGGCGAAGAAAGCAGGGCAGATGCCGCCATACCATTCCAACGGCCCAGCGGCGCGAAGCCGTGAAATCCGATCATAACAGTGGGTAAAGGATGTCACAGCCTTGTATACTATAATCAGCAAGGAGCATAACATAGACATATGTAATGCAGTAAGTAAATGGGGAGAGAAAGGGAAGTGACGGTGACAAGTAGTGTTGTGAAGGAGAGGAGGAAGGGAAGGAGGACGGGAGAGTTTAAAGTATATGGCATAGCATCGTGTAGTATAGTTTAGCAAAGGATTGGAAAAGAGAAGTGATTGTAAGGAGGACTGATATAAGCGTGGGAGGAGGAAAATAAGGAGGAAAAAGAAGAAACGAGAGGGTAAAATATAGCATAGCCATGCACAGCATTACATAGAAAAGGGTGGGAAAGAATAATGAGGTTAGGGAGTACTGATGCGAGGGTAAGGATTAGGGAAAGGAGGAGAGAGGACAGTGTATAAAATATAAAGAATTAAGACGAAAGAAACAAGATGTAATAGAGATAAAGACAGAAAGAAAGAAAGAAAGGAAGAAAGAAAGAAAGAAAGAAAGAAAGAAAGAAAGAAAGAAAGAAAGAAAGAAAGAAAGAAAGAAAGAAAGAAAGAAAGAAAGAAAGAAAGAAAAATGAATCTTTCCTTCTTTGAAAGAAAGCCAGCTCCACTGCTTACTCATACTTCGCAGGCATGCACCTGGCTTCAACTTATTTTTTGATATTTTGAGGAATTACAGGAGTGAAGCGTTTCATAAATTTAATAAAACGAGACGACATGACGTACTCACCAAAATTTTGACATTGTTTTCCACCAGCCACGTGTTTGCTGCTGATCAGAGCACGATAGCACAACCAGTGAAAGTTTTGCGGGCCAAAGATGGCCACAGCATCGAGTCAGCAAAAGTGAAATCATGATTACTAAGCCCACAAGGGGGCTCAGGTGTAACATTACTTGCCAGCCTCGACCTACATGATAGGATTGCCGACCTGTAGCAGTGGCCAACCAAATGAACAGATAGATATTCCTGAAGGTGAAAGTACATACCTTCTACTGTCATGGTATGTGCAATACCGTCGGTTACCAGCTACGGATCATAAATATTGTCGGATCCATTGAATTAAAAACAAAAATTCCTGCGCTAATTGCCTACGTGATATTTAATTTACGCGTGGGAAAAATTCGTTCCGTCGACTTGATGAACGACGCCAGTTTACAATTTTTAAGTGCGGAGCAATGTAGGGGCGCGGGCTGGGTATGCTGTCGTAGTCTCATGTAGCTTGGTGTGAACACTGGCAAAACCACGTATAGCATAGCCATCCGTAGCATATTGAGCGCGCACCCGCGCCAAGGAGAAGTCGTCTTCCTCCTGTTCTTTGAGCGCCTTGATGCTGATATTAACTGCGGAGCACTTTAGTAGCCCGGGCCGTCGTATGCATCGTATGCGGTCGTCACTTGGCATAACGCAAGCAAAACCACGTATGTAAATAGAAAAAAAAAGAAAGCAAGCGACAAACAGAGAAAGAAAGAAATGGGAAAAAATAGGACGAAAAATAGAAATATATAGAAATAAAGAGCGAGAAAAAAAGGCTGAAAACAGTGTAAAAAAGAAAAAGAAAGAAAGAGAGGACGAACGAAAGTGAGAATCGATGAGAAACAAAGAAGGCTGAACCGCTCCGCACTTCCGTCAGGCTTGGCACTACAAGTGAAGAGCTGCCTTAACTTTTTTAACTGCCAAGCTTGTGTGTTATGGCAGGCTCATTACATAGAAGCAAAAGAAGCAGCTAAAAGACCACCCTTATTACTCCTAAAAATGCTTGCACTTCTCTGCTACCGTTTGCTTTACAACGGTGCAAACAAAGGTGGGCAGGTTGACCTTCCTTTTATCGGGTCCCGGCAGACTTTGGGGCTGATTGATATTGAAAGACAAACACCTGTTCAGCTTTTCACTCTCATTTTGAGTGCATTTGACAGTGAGAGACATGGATGTCGCAGTTGTCTGTATTTGTCTCTAAGCTGACGTGTTACGCCCATCGTGAAGTGTCGGGTACGGCCGAAACAATGGCGGGTTGTGGTGTTCCTTCCAAGTGAGACGGGATATGGCTCGTTTTACACCTCTTCAGGACTGAATAACACCGAATATGTATGGTAGTCCTTGAGAGAGAAAAAGCGCAAGCAAGCACACGATGGCAGAAAAGGAAAAAAAATATGGGATGGGGCGGTCGAGCCGCCCGAACATGGAGTCACTTGCAGCTGGAGTTTCGGATTTGTCATCGTCACGCCACCTCCTTGCCACACAGCGTGTCGTATTCAAGTGAAAACAACGCCCGGATGGCTCGCAAAGATACCCAAGACGAGAGTGCGAGGAACCGCGGCTGAAATTCCTATTGCCATGGCGGCACAAAACAACTGATTAGGCAGCATAGAGGTGAATGTCCTCATCGCAACTATGATCATCGTATTTCTCCATGGATGATTCACTGTGTCCTACAGATATTGAAGTTTAAGCACACACTCTGCATTACTAGAAAAACAACAGCAGTAACACATATTAGTGAGAATGCTTGAAGTTTTACAGATATGAGTTGGTTAAAATAAACGAAAATTGAAGAGGGACTATAATAGAAACATAAATAAGTTTTAGTTTAACACTCCGCCACCAGCAGTTACGCTTGCCTACCATTCGCGCTAACATCGCTGGTCATTTTAACTCGTCGATATCCACTCCTTTTCTCCCCAGGTTGAGTACTAACAATTTCAACCTTGAAAAAATACAACAGCTCAAATAAACTCTATCCTGCCTAACATGTTAATAAGGAAAGCGACTGGTCCTGATGAAATGAGAATTAAGGTTATTAACGATAATGTTGCGCATCAATACAATTCGTTATCTCATAAATTCAACCATGCATTTACCTCATGTACATATCCAGCTTGTTTAAAAACCGCCAATTTGGTTTATTTTTATTTCGTAATTTTATTCAGAGGAGATAGACTGCAAGCACGTCAAGCCAACATACTGTCCGAGTGGACAAGCGTAAGCAAATGATTCACTGAAGACAAATTAACACTACAATCTCGGGAAAAACGAACCACATCGTTTATCGATCTACATAGGAAAAAAAAACATTGATAATACATCAATGGAGCTTTATCTGCAGAACAATCCGAGCCACCAACTTGCTCCTTCTAAATATTAGGCATGCGTCAAGCAGCAGCTGCGAAGTTTGTTACCAAGATAGCGCGCAGTTCATGCGCGCTATCTCGGCAGATTTCGCGTTGAGACTGTTGAGACGACGGACAACGCGAGAGCCACTTCGCTCAATCGAGTGGCCGTACTCCCTTACAACAGAGGTTTGTAGAGATACGCGCGATTGGACGTAGGAGAGTTAAATGCTAGCCTTACTTCTTATAGCAATCCAATTCTGCTACCGCATACCTTGCTCCGCCCATTCGGCGAAACTGTAATTTTATTACGTTGGATGATTTCTAAGGAACACCTTTCTGAAGACACCGCGCGCTTCTTTTAACATATTTCACCCTGTCCCTACATTTGTTTAAACAAGCTATCTACTTACATGGGACGAAAAGGTGACACAACCAGAGTGAGAAATGCGCGAGAGAAGAAGGTATTAACACATTGGATTTGAAGTTTGTAGATATTGGTCCGAGCTTGGTGTAGTCAAGTTTCCGGCCAGACTACTTCTGAGCAAAATGCGGGAATTCGAGAAGCGAAATCGTATAGAATAACATGCTGGAATATTATACACAGATTTGCCGCACCCAGAGTCTTACAAAACATGCTTTGCAATTCTACATACCTTTTTGTAGGGCTAAAAGCTGGCAGTCTCTTCTAATCGTACGCTAAAGAAAGAATTGTCTTTGTGCTTGTCGAAAATGGAAATTATGTAAAAATGAACCAGTCGTGAGAAAAATTTTCTTGTTGAAGAGTGTCGCTTACAGCTACAGTCAGCAACTTCGAAAGAGGTAATGTTTTATGAGAATATAGGTGTTTGAACATCCGTAAAAATCCACCTAAGCACCAACTTCACTTGAAGTTTAGCTGTGGTCTGGCTAAGATGGTACATATTACGTTACCAATATTTGTGTATATCAAGCTAACGAAACTGCCGCGAGCCGCCTTGAGCATGATATGTAAATCATCCCCACACGAGATGCATATCATGAATGTCGCGTTACCACCTGTCAGTTGCATTCGTCACACAGTCACGTCACCAAATACCAGTTTTGGGGTATACCAAGCGAGCGAACCGGCCGCGATTGTACCATGAGCATGGCATGTAAATCGTGCTGTCCATGAAACGCATGTCATGATTGTCATGTTACCACCTGCATTTGTGCTCCTCATACAGCCGCAGCGCGCAAGACAAATGAGGGTGTATGTCAAGCTAGCAAAACGGATGCGAGCAGCCCGTAAGCGTGGCATGTAAATCATGCCCTACACGACATGCATGTCATGATTGTCATGTTACCACCTGTCATTTATGTTCGTCGTACAGTCACGTCACGCAATACCAATTTTCGTTTATGTCAAGCTAGCGAACCAGCTGCGAATGCACCATGAGCGTGACATGAAAGTCATGGTGCACACGAAATGGATGTCATGATTGTCATGTTACCAGCTACCATTTATGGTCGTCGTACCCTCACCTCACGCAACACCAATTTTGGCGCGTATCAAGCTAGCGAAGCAGCTGCGAGCGCACCTTGAGCGTCGCATGTAAATCATGTTCTACATGACATGCATGTCATGATTTTCATGTTACCACCTGTGATTTATGTTCTTCATACCATCACGTCCGGCAGTAAAAAATTTGGTACATGTCAAGATAGCGAAACGACCGCAAGCGCTCCATGAGTAGGGCAGGTATGTCATAACACACATGCATGTCATAATTTTCATGTTACCACTTATCATTTTTCTCGTCATACAGAAATGCTCCGTCGTACCGATTTTGGCATCCATCCATACTATTAAACGGCCGCGAGCGCCCCGAGACCATGTCATGTAAATCATGCTGTACATGACATGTGTCATGATTGGCACGTCAGGATCTGTCCCTTATGTTTGTGATACAATCTTGTCATGCCATACCAATTTTAGTATATATCAAGTTAACGAAACGGTCGCAAGAGCACCAAGGCCGTGGCATGCAAATCATTCCGTTCATGACACGCATGTCTTGATTTTCATGACCTATCGCTTATACCAATTACTACACTAAAGGGACGTATACCAATTTTGGTGTACGTCCCTTTAACGAAACGGCCAGGAGAGCACGAAGTCGTAGGCGGCTAGATAGATAGATAGATAGATAGATAGATAGATAGATAGATAGATAGATAGATAGATAGATAGATAGATAGATAGATAGATAGATAGATAGATAGATAGATAGATAGATAGATAGATAGATAGATAGATAGATAGATAGATAGATAGATAGATAGATAGATACGCTCAATGTCGCAGAAGTTCGCTAAGAAATACTTTTCATTTAAAAACAACGCTTCGCGATGGGTAGCGAGCCACTGCAAGTGGTAAACGAATACGTATATATTTAGGCATTGTAACTTGAAGAATAAGGATGGGGATGGAGCACATTCGGCAGGCATTCCCAAATCATAAATGATGGCTGGCCACTAGCCCTCAAGGGAAGGCATATAACAGCTGCACCGTACCGGTACTTACCTACAGAGCAGAAACCGGGAGGCTTACAAAGAGGGTTAAACTTATATTAAGGACGACGGAGTTACCAGTGGTAAAGAAAATGATCGGTGTAACCACAAGTGACAAGAAGGGTGCAGAATGGGTCAGGCAACAAATGGGTGTTATGGACATCTTAGTCGAAATCAAGAAGAAATTGACATGGGCAGGGCATTTAGCGCGTAGGCAAAATAACCGCTGGTCATTAAGAGGAAAGACTGGAGTCCGAAAGAACACAAATGCGTGAGGGGGAGACAGAAGGTTAGGGGGGCAGGTGAGATTCACAAATTGCAGGTATAACGTGTCCGCAGAAAGCGAAGGAAGGGGTTGATTGGGGGAACTCGGGAGGGACCTTTGCTTGCAGTGCGGGCTGATTGTGAATGTCCTATAATTCTTCTATGGAACATGTGTACAGTACAATGAGATCTCGTAAAGACAAATGTTCGAAGCACAGATTGGCTGAAAGGTTCAGAAAGGAGTGAGGAAATTTTTCGTTATTCTACGCTATCTATTTAATCTATACAAAGAATGCGTACTTAGAAATTGAAAAAAAAAACTTAAAGCTTTCAATATTGAACTAAAACGTCGTGCAAACATACTTGTAGCCGGAAGTATACAACTCTAAAGTTATCTTATTAGGGAGGCCAAAAAAGAGAGGTTTGGGGGGTGGGGGGAGGGATGATTCTGTAATTATTAAAAAAGGCTAAGACTATGGGAACATGTGTACCATACAACGTTCAGATAATTAACAATGTAATGTAACAATGTAACAATGTAACGTAACATGTAACGTAACGTAACGTAACAATGTAATGTAACAATGTAATTAACAATTGGCACTGTAGAATCGTACGTTTACCTAGGATACACGATACAGCGAAGAATAGTACTAGAGCAATAAGCGATGGGTGTAATTTCTAACAATATCAAACACAGAGAGGTTAGCTTCAAACAAAACGTCTATTCGAGCCTGGTGTTTCGCGGGGGAATGCATGGGTGTGAGTTATGGATGATACCAAATTACTAAATAAAGGAGCTACATTATTTTGAGCCTTGGTGCTGGCGTAGTTTTCAGGAGTGCATGCGATTCCAAACGAACCAATATATTAGCGGCAGGAGACCTCCATCTTGAATGGTATTTTGAAGAAAATGTAACGAAAGGAACGTTTGGTTTTGCGTTGCTTAGCGAACCACCTGTACAATGACAACCAAATGAATTCAACCAACTAAGTGAAGGAAAGCAAGGGGTTTTTGTTGTTTACTAACTGCACCTTAGTAATTATGACGTGCACAGAAATAAAGCACAATGGTAAAAAAAACAGCTCTTTCTGCGGTGGGAGACGAAACTACAGCCTTACAAAGTTGTAGGCGCCACCCCACCTTAATTTTATACCCTCAGAATGTATTTTGATCCATTCTGGTGAACGGCTACGAAATATTGAGTAAGCACACTGCTTTTGAAAAGAAGCGAGGGATATAGATCCAGAATTCCGCATTTATATTCAAGAGGTCCCTGGGCAGATTGTATCAGAACGGTTGAAATTCATTCTTAATGATTGTTTACCAAAACCACTAGGTCTCAGCGAAGCAATCTTCTTTTTTATTCTTGGCTAAGAAAAAATGGCAGATGGCTTCTACGGAAGCTGCGTCACAAGAAAAGAACGAGATCCAGCTTTTATAGCTTCAGGTAAATCGAAGAGTATACCTTTTTTTACATTTTTTTAAATGTAGGATAATCCGTGCCTAACAATTGTTGTGCGCAGTCTGTTAAGACGGCGACATGAAGCGATCGCCTAATGAAAAAAATTAAAGAATAAACAGTCTAAATCCTAGGTAAACCTGAGATTACAGAAACTCACAGGGCCCCTTATGCGTCGCGTAAAACTATTGGAAGGCAAAAGTCATTTGCTGTTTTATATTCTCAGTCGATGTCTTGGCCGTCCTTCGCTACTCTGAAAGCTTTCTGCACTTGACGTGATTCCGCACTGCCTCCAGGGTCGGAAGGATAGCAAGCTTTCTGCTATACTCGCTCTCGCTCGCCTTCACAACAGATCGATTTCTTTATTAACTATCCTCCAATGTCATCCCAAAAAGTCATGAAGAACTCAAGCAACAGAGACACTGTTAAAATTTCTAAGGACAACATACTTGCACGAGTGTTTGTAGATTTAGAATGATGCCGTATACCGCACCAGACTGCCGCTCTGCTCTTCGACGTTGGGTGCGTGTGTGTTGCCCACTCTCTCTTCACTCTTCTTTCAATCTCATCCAACCCTTTCCCCTTTTGCAGGGTAGCGTACCGGCTATGCTGGAGTGGTTAAAATCAATGCCTTTCCTCTATTGTTTTCCTTCCTTCCTGCACCTCACCTGGTTTTACTGCCTCGGTGGTCGGTCCACCATTGGTTAAGCGATGATGTCAAGTTGCTGATGTCATCTTGTGACATCACGTTGTGGTTGTTAGGGTGAACAAAGCAATAACAGTCAGTAATGACGAAACTTTTTATTCCGTGAACTTTTTCCGCAAAAAGAACGACACTGAAACGGCAACGATATCGGCGAAGACCGTCGTCGGTCGTCTAACAATGTGATGAGTGCTGAGGCCCGTCGGCATTTGAGGTTTATCGGTGGTGACCGCGCTAGTTCTAGAATAAACTCTACTATCTGCGTTGGGCGCTAAAGCTTATCAGAACAATGAATGGCTTCCAAGTCACTGTGGGATTATCGGCAATTAACGGGCCCATCAAGCTGCCCGTTCAGCCCATACAGAAAACAGTCAAAAATAAATACCGCTCCTTAGGAATGACGCTGCATAGAAGCTCCGCGTGCTTGCTTGCCAATGCACCATGTCGCAATGGAACGAGCACCACTTCAAGCACGCACGGCTATATTCCCTAGACCCAACCTCAGCCTTCAAATTCCTCCAGGCCTTCGCCGAGGTGGCGCTACCCTTCTGTGCAGGTTATGGTTGCGTGTCGCATTGATGCACGCGTACACATTCCGCATAGAAATGGCCGACACCGCAGCATGTTACCACTGCGACAGTGAACAAACTATTGAACATATTCTGGGCGATTGCCCACACTACTGTTCACAGAGATAGTCGCATTGCATCACGTTCGACAAATTGGACGACCGCACTTTTTCAGAAGAAATAATCCTGGGCCCTCGATCGGACCTAACGTCACAGAAGAAGGCTGTTCAAGCGCTGTTGCTCTTTCTGCGATCAAGCGGTCACTCAGAACGGCTCTGATTGGAACGTCCTGCGTGCGTGGGCACGCTTTTTTTGTTTGCATATTATCACTCTTTCTTTGTCCTCTTTCCTATTCCTATTTCACTACCCCTGTGCAGGGTAGCAAACCGGTCACTCGCACTAGCTTAACCTCCCTGCGTTTCCTTTTCATCTATTTCTCTCTCTCTCTCTAAAATAATCGGGAATGTTCAACATTTCGGTAGTGCGCACAAGGCAGTGGTTACACGTGTAACAGGCCAAGTCACATGAAAATAGAAGAATCACGCGTGGGAATATGCCGATGCTGCAGATACTCTAGCACACCTTTGGTAGAATGTCTGCAGTATCTGTAGAGATCCTGTCAAAGTGTCTGCAGTCTCTGCAGTAGAATTCTAGTGCAACGCAAAGAAAGCATCCTCGCGCTACAAGCAGCAGCAAGATGCAGTAACGAACCTCCCCACTGAAGCGTGGAAGCATGCGATCTCCAAGTCAGACATGGTCAACCAGCGCCCACTGGCCGCCGGATCCCGTGGGTGGACCGTGCCAGAGGGTTCTTGAACTAATGGACCTTCCCATCTTCACTAAGGAGCTACTCATCAATGAACATTATCTCTCTATCTCTCTTTCTCAACACTGTGGACTAAAGGACCAAGCAGGCTGCGCAATACATAGGAAAACAGAACAGCAATGGATGGATGGATGAATAAACTTTATTTCGGTCCCTCGGAACGCGCCCTAGCACGTTGCGGGCCGCTCCCACGTCGGAACAGAAAGACCAAGTCTCTCTGCTGCGTCGCGGGCCCGTTGGACTGCCCATAGTTGTGCTTCGAGTCCGGAGCTTGTAATAGCTTCTTCCCATTTTGACGGCGTGATGACTTCGCCGCCGTGTAACGCGGGGCACCGCCAGAGCATATGTTCGAGATTAGCGATATCTGCGCATAATGAACATGCATTAGTTGGCTGTATTTCAGGATAGATCTTGTGCAATAGCGCGGGGTTAGGGTACGCCCCGACTTGAAGTAGCCTGAGTGTCAGAGCCTGTGGTCTGCTTAATTTTCTGTGTGGTGGAGGGTACTGTCTCCGCCCCAGGTAAAAATGTTTGGTAATTTCGTTATACGAGGTGGGCGGGTCCCGATTCTCCAAAACCTCAGCGCGCCCTCCGGTAGCTACGCGGTCTACTAGTCCTCGCGCAGCTATGTGGGCCGACTCATTGAGATTGGGCGGGGCTCCCTTGATCTGTCCCATGTGAGCTGGGAACCAGACGAGTGTGTGTGGCTCGATGTTCTTGTCCCGGAGGATCCGCAAGGCCGGTTCCGAGATGGTGCCCTTGGCAAATGCTCTAATCGCTGATCTCGAGTCGCTGTAAATCGTGGACCTCTTGTTGTCCAGCAAGGCTAACGCAATCGCAGCTTGCTCCGCTATTTCGGCTGCTGTCGTCCGGACCGTTGTCGAGTTCGTGATTATCCCTTCGTGGTTGATGCTCACTGCCACATACGCCTTCCCCTCGGGATACCGGGCCGCGTCGACGAAGCAACAGTCCCCGGCCTGATCGTGAGCCCTTTCTAAAAGAGCCTTTGCCCTGGCCCGTCTCCTACCATCGTTATGCTCAGGGTGGACGTTTCGCGGGATGGGGACAACGGTGATTCGTCCTCGCTGTTCACGAGGAATGCTGCAGAAGCGAGACTCAATTTCCGTCGCTGGAGTCCCCAACTCTCGCAGAATGTCCCTACCGGAACGCGTGGTGGACAGCCTGGCGAATTGCGCCCTCTCCTGAGCCTCCGCAATTTCTTCCAGCGTGTTGTGCATTCCGAGACGAAACAGTCTCTCCGAGCTTGTGTACATAGGGAGCCCGAGAGCTCTCTTGATGGCCTTCCTGATTAACGTGTTGAGCTTGTCACGCTCCGCTCTCTGCCAGTTGTGCATGGCTGCAACGTAGGTAAAGTGGCACATCACAAAGGCGTGCACCAGCCTTACGAGATTATCTTCCACAAGTCCCTGTTGCCGGTTGGCAACCCTCCTTATAAGTCTGATGGCATTGTCCGTTTTCCTGGCGAGTCTTGTTACCGTCAGGTTATTGGAGCCGTTCGATTCTATAGTCATACCCAGAACCCGGAGGGAGTCCACCCTGGGGATGATGCAGCCTTCACCGGTTCTAAGAGTTATGCTGACGTCCTCTACTGGCTTCCAACCTTTCGGTTTGGGGCCCCTGCGCTTAGGCCTGTACAGCAGGAGTTCCGATTTCCGCGACGAGCACCGAAGACCAGTCGGTTTTAGGTAGTCTTCCGTGACTTCAATAGCTTCCTGTAGCACCGCCTCTATTCGTCCATCGCTGCCTCCAGTACACCATATGGTAATGTCGTCGGCATAGATCGTGTGGTTAATTCCGTCGACTTCGGACAGTCTTTTAGACAGACCGATCATGGCGAGATTAAAGAGGGTCGGGGATAAGACTGACCCTTGTGGCGTCCCTCTAAAGCCAAGCCGGACCGGGTCAGAAACTAGGTCGCCCATTTTGAGAATAGCCTCTCTGTCTGTCAGGAATGATTTCGTGTAGTCGTGGAAGCACTTGCCAAGCCCGATACACGAGATCTGACTCAGCACGAAATGGTGGAGAACGTTGTCAAATGCCCTCTCCAAGTCCAGTCCCAGTATTGCTCTTACGTCCCTTGTGTTGCGATCGATGACTTGGTCTTTGATGAGCTTCATGGCGTCTTGCGTCGAGAGGCCCGGCCTGAAGCCGATCATATTGTGGGGGTAAATGTCGCGGTCCTCCAGGTATCGGGAAACCCTGTTCAGGATGGCATGTTCAGCCACCTTACCCACGCACGACGTGAGCGAGATGGGCCGGAGGTTGTCGAGGCTGGGAGGTTTGCCCGGTTTCGGGATGAGGATAGTGGTGGCCGTCTTCCACATCTCCGGGACTCTACCACTCCTCCACGCCTGGTTGATGGCATCCGTCAGGTACTCCACCGACCTGTCATCCAAGTTTCTCAAGGCCTTGTTCGTGATCTTATCTGGACCCGGGGCCGACCTGCCGTTTAGGTCGTGCATGGCCTGTCGGATCTCCTCGATTCCAAATTCCGCGTCCAGTTCCGGGTTAGCGCCCCCCGCATAGTCAGGGGCGGGAGGTGGCGGGCCGGAGGCGATTGGTAGGTACTTCCCAACCAGTTCTGCCAGTACCTGATTGTCCGAGGATCCTTGCCTAGCTGCATGAAGTATGCGAGTCAGTGTACATCTCTGGTTCGATTTGGTGTTGTTCTCGTTCAGCAGGTGCTTTAGGAGGTTCCAAGGGCCTCCCCTCCGCATCTGTCCGTCTACCGAATTGCAGACCTCGTCCCATTGCTGCTTAGAAAGGACCTTACAGTGTTCCTCAATGCTTCTGTTGCGTGAAAAATAATGTCATTTCAATCAGCAAGCAACACATAAACAGCAGCAGACATGTATGAATACGGTAATGGTTTTGCTCAGTGTACCAAGCTTGCTTATGAAGGCAATTCGATTCAAGTGTAGTCTTCGGAAAAAAAGAATACTTCAAGAGGCCAGCATGTTGAAAATATGGCGTTAGTGCATTGTATTGGTGATCTCAGAAAAATCTGCTAGTTAAATGTGATAGATAAGGCGATGAATCTAGAGGTTACTTGTTATTGTGAAGCTCAGAAAAAAATTACACGCTATATTTTTGCCTTCATATTCGTAATGCTTCTATTTCATTCGTTTTTTATATTACTGTTGTCTACCCCAGCCAATTCATGCGTATTTTAGTTTTGGCCCAGCCTTAGCAGCATTCGGCGCGGGACCCACCACTAGGAACACTGGCGTCACCGTCGGCCTGACGTGCTAGGCCGAAGTGCGGCAGCGTCGTCTGCTTCGGGAGCATAGACGCGAGCTGAAAACAAAATTTCTGAATGCCACCTGCTCTGTGATTCCGGTTAAACAAGGAGGCTTTCCCCTTCGGCTGTGTGTTTGAGAACACTTGGAAGCACTGAAATATGCAACCATTGTCTTTGGAGGCGTCTTATATGGTAAGTCAGTACTGAATGCCTGCACGGTGCAAAACGTACGCGATCGAGCCCGGTGTCAACCTTCACACGTGTCGTCAGGGCAAAACGCTGCGTGTGGATTTTTAAACCTTGATATGATTAATAGCTACCGGCTATAACACGCGCGTGCAGCCAGCACTTCGGCGTGGGCTGCGATATTGGCTAAGTAGCAGAAAGCGCTCACTGAGACGCTCACAAGTGCACGCTGGCCGGCTAATGGGGCCCTTCTCCTGCACTCTGGCTCATTCGTTGTTCACTTTCATATCGAACCCAGAATTAGACTCATTCGCACCCAAATTAAAGTTGCCCCATCCCAAGCTCGTTTGTTTTTTTACGGAACCTTATGTATTCTTCTCGGTAGATACAACGCCTTCTATGTTATAGGCGCAATTTCGCCACAAAACTTGCCTGAGAACTCGCTAAAGAATCTTGCGCGATAAAGCTTTTCGTTGAAGTCTTCACATGCACATTGTTTCTGAACCCCTACCCCACTCTCATGTGGAAGTGCAAGCTAGTTGCTGCTATCACTTCTCTGTTTTTCACTGCGACTCGCAACTCATGGGGGTCTTTGTCTACTGCTGTCGTTAGGAGTACTAGCCCAGCGAACGTGGTTGTGATGTTTGTTCGCCTTCGCGTTGCACTCACAACAGTCGCGAAAATACAGCCTTAAACTTTGGTGTGGGCATCCTTTGATTCTATAGATACTGGCAAGTTCACTTGAGTGGAAAGACACCGGTAGGAATCATGTAAAAAACAAGACACGGTATTTGCTAATCTATGTCTCAGCACCAACCAATCAGTGCACTAGATTAACAAAAAAAAAAAAAGCATCGGGAAATTGCTCGCTCGGTATGCCGTTGAACGCGGAATGCGAAAACACTTGAGTAATAATGGTAAGGAAACGTCAAGGATTTTATTTTGAAAAAAATAATTTTGCTGTCAGCGCACAAGCCGCCGTAGGCGCCAATATCCTTCAGGTAAAAAAAAAAACTGCTTCCGGAAAGCTTTGCTTACCTGCGAGTAAGAACGGCTGCTGGTGTGTTTCAGCTCTAAATGCTTGTATATGCTGCGGCCGCGCTATCGCTTAATTGAGGTCTCATTCTGCTATCCCCCATTTATTTATTTTGACAGGCTATTATACGAAAAGGCATTTCACATAGTTCATCCTCAGGCATTCCCTGCGTTTCTTGCAAGAATCACATCGTGGCGACTGCGCTCAATGTAGGCTCAGTGTAGGTACGCTCACTGTGCATATTCTGTAAACAGATAGCGCCTGTAAGCAATCCGGCACTTTTTCTGTGAGAGCTTATAATTGTGACTGTAAAAACTTCCCTCGTTTCGAAAGTATTCACAGAAATGCCCAGCAGATTTTCCGCGTGGTGTTTTTGTACAGCGCGGACAGCCAAACGTATACCTAGCGCGGCGGCATTGTCCCACCTACATAGTAAAATGTTTTACACCCTTAAGAGTGTAATGCGGGCGTTACGTTGCTAATACAGGTGTTACTAGTGCTGCAAGAACGCTCATTACACCTTTATTTTCAAAATTAGGGTGTTAGTAAGTACAACACCCTTGTACCGCCCTATTTACAACCTCATCTGAGGGGTGTAAATGAACAAGTCTACAAATGTACGGCTTTTTCGGGCAGGTATTGCTTATATTTTAAGTATACATGAAATTGTCCTGATACCAACAAGGCATCTAGCTACTAGCTTCTTGCGGTGATAGTAACGTATCGAAGCAAAGTGAATTAGTGTAGTCGCAACACAGTGTTCATAAAGCGCGCAAACGACGAACACGAGAGACACAACAGGACTGGCGTTTATCCAATTTAATCCTATTTAGTCCTGTCCTATGTATTTCATTATTTTTTCCCTTTGTTTCTTACTCTTTGTCTATATTTCTTGTATCTCTTTTACAGCGAAAGCTGTTATGAGATCACAACAAGGGCCGTTTTTGGCGCCGTAGTTGTCCTGCCGCCGCCGCCGGTGTCCGTAACCACTATCGCTCGAAATAAAAAAAAAAAAACGAAATAAGAAAAATATTCCAGGATGGAACGAGGTTCGAACCTGGGCCCTCTGCGTGGAGCCCAGTGTTCTACCTCTGAGCCATGCCCGTGCTTGAAACTGCTTTGCAAAAAGACTCTATACAGGCTTCATGTCGGGAAGGAACCACATTAACATATGTAATGTAGCGTGATAGAAGAGTAAAATAACAACCAAGCGTCACACAACGCGAATTCTGTAACCAGGCGTCACACAATGCGAATTGCGCAACGAGTGGGTTGTTGAACGCTTCGAACCCATTACAAAAGGATCTGCCATAATGCTTCATCGTCATCAGCCACAGCATCAACAAAGTGCACATAATGCCTTACAGGTGTTTAGCAGCTAGCACCGTTCTGCGCAGAATGACAAAAAATTGCACAGTGGCTGCTTCCTTACTCACAATGAATTCGTTCCAACTAGGCCGGCTAGCAGTTTTGCTTCCTTACTTCACAAAAATTATGATTTATAGCGTAGTGGGTTCCTCGCAAGTGCACTTCTATTGGTTACCAATAGAAGATCCATTTCCTCACGATCCATTTCCAACGACCCATTTTCCTCAGGATCTCATAAAGGTAATTCCCTCTCTCTATGTCTATCTCACGTTAGCTTATGTAATAAAGCGTGGTGGGAGAGTGACATCAGGACCGGGCGTCACTAACTAGTGGGTCCGTTAAAGCTTCCAACCCATTACAAAAGGCTCAGTCATAATTCTTCATCGTCATCAGCCGTCGCATCAAGAAACTGTTCATAACGCCTTACAGATGGTACCTCGCTTCTCCGCAGAATGACGAGTAATGTCGTGGTGGGTGCTTCCCAACTTCACAAAAATTATGATTTGTGGCGTAGTATGTACGTTGCTAGTGAGTTTATAACGAGCTCTAGAAATGCCGCTCTTCGAGCTTTCGCTGTGACTGTGCTGCGCTTTCCGCGCAGGCCTGGCAGTTTGTTTTCTATCTCTTTCTTGCTATTTCGTTTTTCTATTTATTTATTTCTCTCAGACATAAAATTGTTGTGGAACACACAAAGTTTACAGCAAACACGACAGCATAGACTGTGCCCGTGTCGTCGACTTCGGCCTCCGTCCGGACTCTCTCGACTCGAGGACCGACTGTGGCTTGGTGTTGCTTTCACTAAGTCTTTTGCCTTACGAATCGGCATAGAATACAGTGCTGCTTGCAGCCAGCGCGGCAGAGAAGAAATGATACAACACGTTCTTTGTCGGCGCCCTCGCTGCAGCTCGCACAGACTGCCTCTGGCTGCTATGTTGGCCCGCCTTGACGACAAACCCCTGTCGTAATAGTGAGTGCTAGAATGCCAACCCGAACTTTCTTCCACCGAAAATCATTTAAGGCCTCACTGAACCTTTTGCGTGCCAGTGGCCTATTGAACAGGCTATAGTACTCCCGCTCTACGCCTTTCTTTTGTTTATTAGTTTTTTTCACGCGCCCGCTTTCGTCTCCGCTTTCCTTTCCATCATTCTTTCCATTTTCCCTCCCATTAGTGTAGGGTAGCAAACCGGATGCTACAATTCTTGCTGATCTCTCTGCCTTTCTCTCATTTTATTATCTCTCTCTCTTTATTTCTTTCTCTCTAACTCTTTCTCTTTCTCGCTCTTTCTTTCTCTTTCTTTATTCCCTTTGTGCCTCTCTCCTTCTCTTCTTCTTAATCTCTCTGTTTCACTTTCATTCTTTCTTTCTTTCTCTTTCTGTCTTGATCTCTGTTTTTTCTTGCTATTTTTTTATCGTGTCTGTTCCTTTCTAGCTCTTTCTTTCTGTTTCTATGTCTTTCTCCGTCTTTCTATGTTTTTGTGTCTTTATTCCCTTTATTTCTCTCAATTTTTCAAGTTTTTCTTCTTTCCATCTCAATCTTTTTCTCTGTTTCTTTCCTTCTCTCTCTCTTTTTCTCTTTCTCTCTATTTCACTCGCTCTATCAAGAGTTTAATGTGCTCCACTTCCCCGAGCAGTGTTTCCGCTTAGCGCACTCACCTGTCGTACTCGGTAGTGGGGTTTGCCCAATTTATGAGGAGATTTTAATTTATCTCTAAGGAGAATGAAGAGAGCGCGTGCCGGTGCATGATGATGACAGCTTTTTTACGACGGAGCACAAGTTACCGACACTTCAGACAGCTTCCCTGTTAAAACACCAACACTTAGTTACAAGCCCGTGGTCGAGAGAGCATCGCTTATTGGAAAACGGCACATACAAATAGGCATGCGAGTATCGAGAGAGCATCGCTTATTGGAAAACGGCACATTCAAATAGGCATGCGAGTACCGAGAGAGCATCGCTTATTGGAAAACGGCACATACAAATAGGCATGCGAACAGCGCACCTTCGAGGGCCACCTTTCTACGCTTACATTTGCCGGCACCCGGTTTCCCGTGTACGACGCCACCGCCGCCAACAAAATCTGTACCTCATGAGAAGCCGCACTTGAAAAAGTAGTCGCAGATGCGTATATATTGCTGAAACATATTTTATTTCATGAAACTAATTCTTGCTGATTAACGTCTAAGCATTACCGCCGCCTCAATTACCTAATAATACTAGGCGCGGTATGGTTCTGGCTGCTGTTACGAAAAATAACCCATAGGTCGTTCTTGCGGAGGCGCGCTTGGCGTGCCAATGGCCGAAGTCCGGTTCTTCAGTTCCTGCAAAGATGAAAAGAAAAATTACAAAGCGTTATTTTTCTCTCGCTGTTGAATACGGTAACGTTATAATTTTATTCGTTCTAAACATGTTTCCCCAATTACACGAAGTACAAGTGGTTCGTAAATAGTTGCAACGCAATTGATCTATACCCGAGCGTGAGCCCCATAACTTGAAAACTCTATTAAACACCGAAGTTCCCTGTTTCCTTTTTTTCACATTGGTCATCAAATACAGTACAATCGTTTATGTTACCAGTTTTCATAGGAATGATATAGATCCCCAACCCGACAACTGAGGAGCGTTCTCGTCATTATTCCATCTTCTCATTCAATAAGCAGACAACACTCAAGTAATGTAGAATCATATATTTTGGATGTTAGTTTTGGAGGTATTACAATGTGAGAGTTGTAGGTTATTCATTCTTGGCAAAACTTACATACGGAGGGCAGTAGCAATTCGCAACTATGTTCACATATTTACTTTTTTTTTAATTTAAGTGCGCTTAAGCTCCATGAGAGTAAAAATAAAAACTTAAAATCGAAGTTCTTTGTTTAAAGAGATGCTTAACCATTTCAGGCAATATTTAACAGCGAAGCCCTTTAGGCTGGCGGTAACTTCTCCTCCGTCGTAAAAACGTGCGATCATCGTGAAGGGGGAGGCGCTCTCTTCATTCTCTCTACCATGTAGCTGGGGAAGCCATCGGTAACTTATGCTCCGTTGTACAAAACTCTTGGGGTGGGTATGCGCCGCAAGAATTGGGCAAGCCCCACCCTCGTGTACACCAGGAGCGAATGTCAAACAAAAACGAACACGTGATAAAGAAAGATAGACAACGAGAGGTAAAAATATCGAGAAATAAATAAATAAATAAATAAATAAATAAAGAAAGAAAGAAGAAGAAAGAAAGAAGAGAAAGAAAGAAAGAAAGAAAGAAAGAAAGAAAGAAAGAAAGAAAGAAGGAAAGCGATACAAACGGGAATAGAAAAATACAGAGAAATAAACGGAATAAAGACATGAAAGAATAAAAAGACTGAAAACTATAGACACAGAGAGAAAGAGATAGAATGAAAGAGACATGAAAAGAGAAGAAACAGAGAGCAACACAGAAGGGGAAAAAAGAGAGAGATAAAGAGAGAGAGAAAGACACAGAAAGAAGTAGACACAAAAAAGATATTGAAAAAGAAAACACAGAGCAAAATAGAAACAGGAGGAAAGACGGCTATAAAGAGTAGCAAAGAAAGAGAGCCAAAGAAGCGGAGAGGCAGAGAAAGAGATACAAAGAAAGACAGAAAGAAGAAATAGAAAGGGAGAGAAAGATATTGAAAGAAACGGGCACGAGAAAGAGGCAGAAAAAAGAGAAAGCAATACAGAAAGAGAAATATGGAACAGAGAGACTTAGAAAAAGGGAAGGAAGAAATTATGGTAGAATGATCGAGAAAAAGAAATAAATAGAGAGAGCGAGAAAGAAAGATATAAAAAGAAGCAGATACAAAAGAGATAAAGGTACAGAGAGAAGCAGAATAAAGAGAAGAAAGAAAGAAAGAAAAAATAAAGAGAAAGAAGGAAGGCCACCCAGGTGCGCTCTTCCTTCAGGCTAGGCACCACTAATGTGAATCTGCCATAATTTGTTAAAGTTGCTATCGTAAAATATAAGCTGTACCATTTCTAACGCATTCTTTGCTGTCAGTGCGGCAAATCATTCTGGCTGGTAAAGATGCACGACATAAAATGTATACCGCACTGAATCCGGGAGAGAGAAAGATGAAAACGGGATGTCACTTGACGCGCCTACATTTCACTTTGCAGCCGCCTTAGCATGCTCCAAATTTTCAGTCACGCATTCTTTATGAAAAGGCGGTTCTGTAGCTTAAACATCGCCGAGCCAGAGTTTTACGTTACTGTACACTGCATTTGCTTACCAAACGTAGTGCATTTTGTAATGGTTGTTCTTTGTAAGGAATCAAATTGTTCTTCATTTCGTTTGAATGGTTATGGTTTAATTGCATAACACAGACCTGCTACTTCTCATCGTCCCCTGGCAGAGCCGAAGCAGTAACTTGTGCGGTAGCTGTTCCAGCGGCGGCTATTAGCAATCCAATTGCTACCGGCGGCGCAAATATTGCAGCAACTCCGGCAGCAGGTAGCAAAAAATTATTTGCAGCTTGTGTCCCCTCCACGGTTTTCTTTCGATCCTTGTCGCTAATGGTTCCCATCGTGTCTTCGGCTCCTCCTCCGGACAACTTCTCCTTTCTAACCGTGAAAGAGGAATTGAAACACACAGGACATCCAGTGTAAGTCCGTGAACGCACATAAGGTAACTAGTAGTTAGAAAATTACAAGGTAATCACACACAGTGAATGTAATTGTTTACCTGAATCACTGCACTCAATTAGATATACACAGAATCTCCGCTCTTTGATACACCACAATGGAATGAACACGATAAAAATGACATTTGTAAAGCACGTAAGAGATTGGCCAGTGAAAACTATAGTTAAATTTTCGGTAATAATCTCAGAAAAAAAGTGTTAAATTTGGGTTTACATTTATTTTTGCCCTATTGAGTAGGCGGGGCTGGAGATATCCTATATTTTTAAAACTCCGCTGGAAATCATTAAGACATGATACGGGGGAATATCTACATAAATTTCGAATCATGACTTGCCAATTTTAAACATCCTCACATTTACAATTTTTCTGTGTAAAGCTCATACTTCTGCTGACTATTCCGCGTAAGCTGGGTGTTCTCTCTTCTCTGATTTTAATCTGAGATCTTCATCTCTTTCACAAAATTTGATAAGGTAGGTGCCAATGAACCATTCAGCTAATGTCCTACAAAAAGTGATCAATAAGTACACGACAGAAATGAGGTACTCTTTTCTTTGTTCAATAGATGCTACAATATTTTGAGAAGGAATACGTAACATTATTTCTTGAAAAAATATTTTGTTGCTGAGGAACAATAACTAATGCCGCCGAGGCCAGTGAGAACTTGATCTACTGGCAACCTAATCTCTTTCTCCTCAAGTTCAAGAAAAAAAAACCTTTACATTAAAATGCTCATTTGGGGAGAATGTACCTGCTTCTTGTTTTAATTTTAGACAACGTCCTAACAGCGGTTTTGTTGTCATGGTCGTGTATTTATGGACTCTGTCATGGCCCTGCTTAGCAAGCGTTCATAAAGTGTTCCATTTGTGATGCGGAGGATCGCAGAGAACTTATATTTAAACACAACTTTCGTAAGGAAGTTACGGCTGTAAGTAATGCACTGAGGGCATCACTTTATTTCAATTCGATTTCTCGGACAAGTGTTGATGTTGTTAAAAGTTTCTTCTGAGTTTTCATTCTGTTCAGTGGGGAATGGTCTTAGTTCATATGCGTATCTGATACAACCATGCACTAGGAAAAGAAGAGGTCACAGCGTGCGATCATTTGCTCTCAGGTAGAAAAATAGTAAGCGGAACTTCGCTGGCCGGTAATAACCAAGCCTAACAAGTGTGTAAACGAATGTATCGATGTCGAACTATCACATCGCGTTTTCGTTCTTTACACACTGATCAGTCAAGAAAATGCAACAGCATGAAAGTTAGATAGTTCTGCGAATTGATGCAGAAGCCAACCAGAATGCACGGTAGGAGAGAAAAGGCTCTCAAAACAATCAGTGATACAGTAACTATGTACCTCCTTGCGGCGTATACCAAAGTAATGGGAAACCCTCCGGCGCTCCACGCGTGCACTCATTCCTCCGCGCGGATCGGACCTTCCCCGGCGGCTTAACTCGCCGAGAGGAGGTTGCGCTCAGGAGGATTCGTGTGGGCGCCGCGTTGACTCCTGCCATCCGGGCTGCATGGACATCCGGTGCACAGCCTCCCCCAACGACATGCCCCTTCTGCGTTGCTCCAGCCACAGAAGCAACGATCGATCACCTACTTGGGACCTGTCCGGGCCTTCACAAGGCTCGCACCCGCCACCTACGAGGCCTTGACTACCGCCCCGGTCGACCACCCGACTTAACGCGCTGGACGCACGGGCCGTTGCATCGACCGCTCCTGGCCTTTATCAGCGAATCTGAACTCTTTCCTTTTATTTAACTTATGCCGTAGGGCATACTGGCGCCAATAAAAAAAAAGAAACTAAAGGAATCCTTAATCGGCTCTTGCGCTCCCTCCTGTGACGCCGAGTAATATCATTCTAATTGCAGAAATAGATGAATGACAGGCTTTCTAGTTTTAGTATTTCTTTTTAAGGTGATCTTCTGTAGATTTCATTCACCATCGATCTCAACCAACAAATTTGAATCATCAAGATCCCTAGAAGCAATAGCAGAATAATCATTCGCCGAGATTTGGTACGCGTTCAGGCAAGCCTATGAATGCCACAGTTCCAATGGGAAGAGCGAGCGTCCCTGGGCCGTCGTGGCTTTGTTATAGGAGAAAATAGGAGGAGATAGTTTTTAAACCACGAAACGACTGATAGGAACACAGCATGCAGGAAGCCCGCGGGAACATGCTCGGGCGTAATTAATTCGGACCAGCCATGCTGTTTTCGCCCTATTGCATCTGCCGTCGAAACAGCCCTCATCTACTTTTCTCCTTGTGTCAATCATCACCCCACCGCTGAAGTTGGCGTTCGCTTCTCAACGCCGGCTTATTAAAATGGACTCAGAAATGATTCTGAGTTTTGTCGCTTTTGTTAACATATAAATAGGCTGCGAGACAAAAGAGTGAAAGAAAAAAAAAGAACGCGAGTTTCCGCGCACATAGGCGCCGCCACTTGTCCACTACTATGTTTGGATGTGCTCAGCGGAAAAATTGGACATGCGATCAACGTACAATGTCACTATTTCTTTGTTCTGCTGCTGCCAGTAGTGATCTCTTTATTGCACCCAAAAAAAGGGGACCAGTACGAAGACTGGCTTCTCTTCTGAAGAGCGGCTTATGCCATCTGTCCACAATCTATGCACGGGTAACTAGTCAGTACAGTTCTCGTGGGATGTCCTCCCGCGACAACAAAGACGCTCGGTTTTGCCGAAACCGCGTAGGCGCTTTTATAGGCAGGGCAAAGCAGATATTGTAACAAAGTTATATAGTTTTTTCCCCGACCGTTAAAACTGGAGACCCGCTTATAGCCTACGAGCCAATTTTCCGTATCCTCGAAGCTGTCGCCTTGGTAGGGTTCTGGTGGTTGTGGTGCATCAACGGCAATATTAAATAGCATCGCTTGGGCGTAGCAGTTGCGTGAATGCTGGCTGCCGCCGCAGACCATAGGCATTCAAGCAGAGGGCCGAGCTCGGGGAGCTTATCCCGTATACGGTGAATAGTGCGTTGGTCAGCGTACGTTCATTCGGCAGGCTGCAGCCATTCGGCGTACGGGCTACGCAACTTCACCTCTGCCGGGCTGAGAATGGCGGCTCTCTCGTACTAGCGAAACCATAATACGGTCATCTGCCGAGCCGTTGTATAGGGCAGGGGAATAATGTTGACCACCAGCGAATATTTATTTTGCACCAACATTGAACCGAGAGGTCGTGTTTGCAATTGTGGCGCACCGTAATAACGGCAGCAATGCCGAGACTTCAAGGCGTTCTCTCGTGCATAGCACTTCTGCGTCAGTGTAACTATGTCGTACCACACGGTGGGCAGAGTGTGCACGAAGCTTTTAGCAAATAAGTATTGATGGGTTTTGAGCCTGGGCCCCCACGCTCCGAAACGAATGTTAACCAGCTTGCTAGACGCCGAGGCTTGCAGCAAATGAATATAGCTGAAAAATGGAAACGCGAGTTCCCATTGTTTGGGAACTCGCGAAACAAATGTAAAAAGGAAATATTCTCTACGACGGCTTCATTTGCTTTTGCGGTAGTGGATAAAAAGTCCTCTGCAGGATAGCATACAGTGCCATCGCGGAGAATTGCACAATCAAGGAAAATTGCTCCCTTGTGAAAATTTCATGCCATACGTTCATTTTTCTTGCGCCTTTTAGGGGGATGCTCAAAATGCCGACATACGTAACAAATAAGCTGATGCCACCCTACACAGTGTCCTTCGGAAGGCCGCAAGCTTTAATAAAACTGTACGCTCCTGTACGCTCTTGTATCACTCCTACAACTCCCAAAAGAGAGCTTGCGACCGTCAGCTCGGCTAGTTTCCCACTTTCACCGAGTGGAACGATGACGAGTTTTGTAATATTTTGATAAATTTCTACAGGATTGAAGCATTTCGAAAATTAGATAGAACATGACGCGAGATGTCGTACTCAATAAAACTACAGTATTGTTATCAACCAGACGCGTGTTTACTCCAGACCAAGGGGCCAAACCAAAGCTAGCTAGTGGAATGGTTAGTGGCGCAGTGTAAGGAAAATTTTGAAAAAAAAAAACACTTTGGTTTCTTTGCAATTTGGGAAGTGTGAGCCTTCGTGCAAATTTTCCACGTTTGTGCTTTTCTTAAAAAAGTATTTTTGGTGGGGGCTGAAAACCAGATTTTCCGGAAATAGGTTGCGCATCCCAAGAAAAGCCCCTCGTATGCGCTGCGTGCTTATCGTTCGTTTTTCAAAGAAAAAACCCGTATACGAAAGCCAAAATGCTTGTCTGCAGTGAGCTGCGTATAAGGAATTGTTAGGTAACTTCTAATGCAGTCCGAAGACGATGTGCGCCTTTTTATTCGCACTTGTTCTTCGGAGCGCGCCTATTCGAACACTTTCAGCTACTTGCTTCATTACACGTTTTGTCTGTCGTGCCTGCCGATAAGTTGAGATGCTGAGGGTGAAAAAAGTCTTCAGCAAGGGTAAATTTCGTGCCAACCAATATAGGTCTCTTTCAAATGAGAGTAAATGCCGGTGACGTACTGAGGTGCTGAACGCTGAACCAGGAAGCTCTTCATCGTTGAACCTCTCAGCCTTTTCAGCGTCCTTCGAGGCGAATCGCGCGCAAGGTAATAAAGGGTATGATATAATACACATCAATATTGCTTGTGATGAAATGAAACCGAATTGCGCGTGCAAACTGCGCGATACAACTGTTGAGCTAATGGGAATTGCATCGCAGAGTCCTTGCTATCGTTGTTGGCCAAAATACAGTCGTTTTGCTGGAAAGAGGTTACCACAACCGACAATACATTGCTGATAGAACTGCAGGACAGCTCACAAAAGAAGCAAGGGACGCGAGGCAACATGCTCGAAAGGGAAAAATTGCATTTGGCAATCGATACCAGAGCTTGTAGCAACTAAATGTATAGTTCAACAGTGTTTGTGGCAAGGCATGTTCGCTTTTCAGCTCTTTTTTAACTTTAAATTCGATTATCTCAAAAACACGTTTTTTATCACTGAGGTGCCACTGTTGCCTATGCAATCTAAGTTAAGCCCCTGATTATTTTTCTTGTATTCTATATTATACACTTTACAGTTTTAGTGTTACAAATTTTAAAAGATGCTAATTAAGTCACAAGTTAGGTCCTATTGGTAAAAAAATCAATAAAATTCTGATATTATTCAGATTTGTATAAATCTGCTTAAGTTAAAAGAACGAAAAGTTTGGAAAAAAAATATATGAATTATGTGGATATCCCGTTTAGTCACTCAGAAAAGGGTACCTGAAAATGGTGAAACATGCATGGGACGTATGGAGCTTACCCTGTGCCCTTAAAGAATGGAAACAGCAGCGAGTTCAACAAAAAGCGGGCTGAAGATTACGTCACCCACAAATGGACTCGGATGTGATAAATCTTGGTGGTCCCTAACTTCCGATCGGAGTGTAGATTTGGGACAGCGAGCAGCAAAATGACGAAATATTCGTGGAGTACAGAAGGACCACCGCCTTCTGTTTCTGCGGTGTTTGCGGTGACGTCGGTCAGCAACTAAAGATGAGATAGCAGAACACTAATACATTTGAGTTCCGAAAAAAACATAAACTAAAAGCCTACTCCAAATATGATATGTGGGATGCTGAAGTTCTCGTGGGAAAATGTGCTTGATCGACTTGTATGAGCACGCCACTTTGCGAAATATTTAAACTGCTTTGTTCTGTTTGTTATTTAACGTTATTGAGAAGGAAAGAAGCAGCGCAAAGAGCGCCATTATAGGTCCTACAACAGTCTTGGATTGCACAGCTACGGTTTACTTTACCACACAACAAAAAGTGGCAAGCAAATTGAACCTGCGCTGATCAGCTAGCAGCATATTTCGGGGCTCATACAGAGACAAATATCTGTCCAGCCAACCTCACCTGGCTTCGCGTTCTCTTTCCTGTTGTTGTATGACGATAGTGAAGGCCTCGGTGCTGCAGTAACAGCGGCGGGTAGTGGTGGTCCTCGCAAGTGAGTCGGGATGACGCCCGTTTCAGAGCAGTTTATCCGAACGTCGGAGGGACGTTGAATATATATGGTGGTTCTTGAGAGAGAAAGGGGGAAGCTTGCACACGGTGGTAGGAAAGGGTAAATGTGAGAGGAGGCGGTCGCAGCGTCGGAAGAAGAATTGCAGCTGGAGGGCACAAACTGTTCCTTCTCACCACCAAGCGAGCCGTCTATGACCACGCGCGGCTGGCTCGCAAAAGACACGCTTGTGAGCGCGAACCCACGCAAATAAAGCAGTTCGCAAAAGTTTCGCAATAGCGGTTCACAAACGCCGGCGCGCGCTGCATGCTTCGCCCCTCCACAGGTTTCACGTTAGTGGAGCTGAAACAGCCTTCTGTACATGCTTCGCCCCTCCCAAGTCTTTGTGTTTGTTCTTCATTGAAATGGCATTATGTTACACACGCCGCTGCTGTTCGATCATTTTTATTTTCATTGCCGTTCTGCTTTCGTATATTGTGCCCAGCCTGCTTGAACGTCGAGACAGCAGCGTAGACTAAATAAATAACAAAATTAGTGAACAACCGTATCCGACGGATCCCACAGCGTGTTGCGCATGCATAATGATATCACCGAAAGCTCTGTATGAGACGCCATAGAATTGCAAGCGGATTGCACAAGAAGATGCAACGATGCCTTCCATTTGCCACATTTAGAACAAGCATGATATTCTGGCACCTGTAACCCCTTTCTCCATTTTTTTTCTTCCTTCGCGTCTGGCTGTCGCTTCCCTTCTCCGCCTTAAGCAACTGCGCACAACAATAACTCTTAGGTTCTGATCAACCCACCGGCCTAGAAAAATGCAAAAAGGGTCAATTTAAATGAAATGGTAAGGCCTGAGCTCTCGATATTCTGCTCTAAGGTTGGAGCTGCCACGGAAGCCATCTGCCAGCGCTTCTTAGCCGAGAATAAACAAAGCATTCCTTGGCTTAGACCTAGTGCTCTTGGTAAAAAATTATTACTAATAAATTTCAATCGTTTGGCCGCAACCTACTGAGGGACCTCATGAAAATAAATGTGGAATTTTAGAATATTATCATTCCCTAGTTTTCAAAAAGACGACACCTATTTCATACTTGCTCACCAGAACGAACCAAAATACATTCTGAGATTCTACAATTAATGTGGGGACCAAGCCCAGGACCTCTTCCAAGGTTGCGGTTCCAGGTCGCAGCGACGGAAAAGGATGTTTCTTTGTCCCTTTAATTCATTTTAGTGCATGTGATAATTATTACACTCCACTTAGAAAACAGCAAATAAAGTCTCCTACGCTTTGCTTGACCTAAATTTTCAGTTGCACTCATTTTATTCTCTCCATTGAGTGGCTCCAAAATAAGACTTAAATAAATTTTGCTTTTTCTCTTCTCTCTCTCTTTTCCTGCCTTTGTTCCACAATGGATGTTTTATTGTCGCCTATATATTTTTGCGTTCGGAATCGCATGTGATTTGCAAAAATACGCCAGCCCTATGGCCACAATTTTCACAGTGATTGTTAGACTATGTTCCGCCTGCTATCCAAACAGATTCCTTCATTTGCTTGTGCACTTTAATGTTCCGGCTGCTCTCCAAACAGAGTCCTTCAATTACATGTGTACTTTATATGGCCAGAACTGTATTTGGAAGTGTTGGGACGCCTTGTCTATACAATTCAGATGATGATATTGTACATGAGAAAATCGCCAGAGTGGCACCTAACAGCCCTCAAGTAAAACACGCTATCATCCTAATAAATCGTGGTCTCTTTTGCATTTATTATGCGTCTGTTTTTGTTTCGTCTTAATTTAATTGCGTCAATCTGTCATAATACAGCGTTTTTGGAATCAGTATTCCCAGCTTTCAAATGTTACTTTCAATGTCCGTTTTACTAAATGCGACGCCCGGGTATGCGACAGTGGCCCTTGAACATGAATGTGAGCAGTGTGCTTGTGGAAAGTCAATTGATTGTCATTAGTCCAGCGGTCTTATGGGACAATTGCACGGCTGTGTTCAACTCTTAACGCATTTGTGCCATCATAAACCATAACGTTTTTTTTTCTATCAGACATAGAGGTCGCGCACGTCTTCACTCGAAATTACATGCCTTTACATAAAAATTGATCGCTTTGCCTGCCTATTTTTGGCGCCTAAAACGCGCTTTTTAATGCCTAAAAATCGGGCCTCTACTCGTTATCCTTCGCACAGCTTCTCCAGCATGGTATACCGTAATACACCATCATTTTCCTTACCCACCATTTCCTCGTTGCTTACCAGCATTCTCGCGACACCGGGTGCAGTCACTCAACGTTGCACACAATTTGCTGCTGCCTCCCAACATCGCCCAAGAACGCCCGCCAAATTTCTGAATGTTTGGGAACATCTATGACACCGAAAACATGGGAGTGGCACATTGGAGTCAACATGGGGAAAAAGTGCAACCTGCACTAACACTCCCTTGGCATTCCCTTGGCAATAACGGTTACAGGAATAGTAATTAGCGCAAAACGTGCGCAGCGTAGCCCTCACAGCAAATTACCTTCGGAAAGAAAACACGCTAGCAACATACGCACTGCGGCGTCCGCCGGTCATCGGGAGATGTGCCGCGCCGGCGATGGTCGTGTGCGTCTGACCGTCAGTCTACAGGCAAAGCATTGTGATGAGTTCCCGATGTGCACGAACATCAAGTCGATTTTGTATGCCACAGTGCGCGTTGCTAGATAATATACAGGCGCTGTTTATCGGTGGTGTGCGGAAGCACATGAAGACGGTGTACTCCAAGACTAAGCACGTCTATCACCAACAAAGGAATCGCACCTGTAATGCTATTTTCTGCTGCTCACTTAGCTTGCCGCGTACCACGCATCATAGTGAGTGAAAAAATTCTGCCTAAGTCAATGACCGCAACATGAAACACACAAGAGGCGCACACAAAAATCGACCGCATCCGCCCAAACCCAACATGCCTTGCAGAACAAGAAATTTTCAGTGCGGCACCATGCCAGAAAAAAATAGTGACAATGCGACAGTGGCGACGCCACAGATTCAGCAAGGTATGTGGCCTCAGAGCTTAAAGAATTTCGCTTCCGCCAGCATCTTAAGTGACGTTATAACCGCAGTTGGCACAGTGTCTACGCCGAACGCTGCCTCAGAAACGCAGTAGACACTTGTTGTGATTCTGGAGACATAAATATGTGGAGCAAGGAGCGCTCGCAGCATGCTCGCAGCCGACCCCATTTGGTGGGGTGGAAGCTGCAACCAGGTTCTCGGCCCCCGCTGCACATTGCTTATCATGATGTAGATCAGTACATTGTCAAGCTCTTCAGGCGAGGCGTTCTGCTTGCAACATGCATTTTACGACGTTTTTCTCAACCTTTACATTCGTGACCTACACGATGCTTACTCTCTTGAGCTACCACAAATGTAGCCAGCTGCGATTTTTCCGCGAACGTCGCGGTGGATTACGTCGTCTCCTTGGGTACATAACACGAAGCCCAAAAGTGAACTGCTCTGCATTCACACAACTTTAATCTTTCTTGAGTTTATATCTGCTAATACAAAGTACTAGTTTATTTTCATAACGTCGATTACCATAAAATTGCATTTAAAAGATTATGTCGTAGAGTAGGTGCTAGTGCAGTTATATTTATGATTTCTTTTGATATATGAAAGCTTGAGTTAAGATTACCCACAGCATACTAAAACAGCAAAAATGATAATTCATTCTGTTTGTTTTTTCATGCTTGAGTCAACACTCTCAGCTGTGAAACTCGTGTTAAAATTTACTAATAATTTAGCGATACACCGTTAAGCGTTTTTCTCTGATCAATGCAATGAGTGGGATGCGAATAAACGCAGCATTCGAATGGAAAGCGTCAACAAGCTCTGCCACACAACAAAGGTATTTTATTTCTTTCCTGTCAGTTAACAATAAATAATAAAAACCTGGTCACAAAAAGTGCATTTCGATGCGTACAAGACAAATTCTATCGTGTCTGTTCAACCTTACAGTGCTTGATTATGCATTACCAACGGACCCTAAATTCTATTGATTTGAACTACAATGATCTTTCACATTTTACTAATCATACTTCCCACAGCTTCTCCAGCATAGTACAACATAATGCTACATCATTTTCTTTACCCACCATTTACTCGCTGTTTACCAGCATTCTCGCGATAGTGGGCGTGGTCTCCCGAGACTACCCACCATTTTGCTGGTACTTCCCTACATGGCTGCCCTCCTTTCCACTTTACCCATCTCCCGTACACCATGCCACCCGCCACAGCGGAGTACGTCCCACTATAAAAATTATGATTTTCAGCATATCCAGTACTATTTCCACCATATTTACAATCTTTTCCAGTCTCCATAATGGTAGTTTTCCCAATAGAAACGTTTTCATAAAAATGGCGTCTATGCTCTAGCTTGACGGCGACGTTAGTCGGACTACAAGGTAGCCTTTAGGCATCAGTGTAGTCGATGGGTTTGGTGGGTTCACATGGGCACACAACTAATCAAAGTGCAGAGAGAGGTTGATTAGCTCGCAACGCTTGGCTCAAAGCAAAAAAAAATCTATATTGCCTCATAGGGTGCTACTGGCTTACTGCTTCGCATGACATCGAGTGCCACAATGCCTGTGATCTACTGCATTTCTTTTCTCTATTCCTCGTTTCCAAGCAAGCCTAGCCGTTCGCAACAAAGTTTTTGAAGGTTATTGCTGTAGTAATGCATAATAACTGGATGACAAAAAGTGAGCTATGTAAAACTGAATAAGTAAGCGAACACAAGTCCAGTTGCAGCACAAATTACGTAGCATAACCAATAACAATAAACAACAAAACATTACTTAGCCTACAATCGAAATCGTATGATTGAAACGCAACGGATGGGACCAATAGAGGTGCCTATGTATAATTCATATTTAGCAATTTAATTTTAAGCAAATTAATATTGCAGAAAATGATGATGTTATAAATGTAAATCCTATTGCGCATGGATTTCCATAAACAGTGTTGGATGAATGACACGATGTAAGGGTGGACTCCGCAATATGCCCGACCATCTGTTGTAAAAATTCAAGTTAATACAGTAAAATAGGCCTTCTGCTCTGGCGGTCAAAACAGAAGCAATGCGGTTAGGAGAGGTGTAAAACGGTGTCGTGTAACGAACGCCAGCTGCAAGAAAGGGGAGGGGGGAGAGAGTGCACAGAGTGAATGAGGAACTAAGCGGCACGCCGTTGCAACGACTTACGCAACAGCCCTGCAATACCACAACTAGACATGGGCTACGGCATCATGGAGGCATTTGTATTCTCTTTCCGGTCCGGATCCCGTGAGCTGCTTCTCCATAATGTTCTTTGTCAGGTTTGTTGTATTCTCTTTGCCAACAACGTCGATCATTAACGCAATAGCGCTGAAGATCTCGTCTCACAGAAATTCCGGTGTCGGCGTCAGTGTCATTATCTTGTCCGTGACCAAAAAATAGAGAAAGGTGCAAATAAAAAATTGGGCAGATCCCACGTGTTGTGGGAATCCGTTTCATGCGAAGCAGTGAGCGAGTAGTTCTATGCTGTAGTTTATGGCATTGAACCAAGCGTTACGAGGTGGATGGACGTGCTTTTGTAGGCGTAGTAGCTGTGTGCACATTTTGGGCTTGCCAGGCACGTCGACAACGCTGGCGTTCAAAGGGTAACTTATGGTGCGACGTAATGTCAGCCCTCACGTTAGAGTACTACATACGTCAGTATTGCCGAAACTAAGTTTACTTTATTGTGAATTCATGTGAATATCATACGTAACTTTCGTGAATGCATTCCACCGGTTCCGAGCAACACTTCAATATAGGTTGCTGAATCATAGGAATAAAATGCAACGTTTATTTCACTGCTATAAATGGCGAGCCAACGCTGGAACCACAGACGTTAATCTGATATGACGCCTGAACGTAGGAGTACATATGTAGTGTTTATTGCTTTGTTGTAAAATTAGATAGCCAGCACCACAAACACAACGGGCGTTGCACCGACGTTATACGCCTGCAGAGGCTGTTGTTCCAAACCAGTTTATAGACCTGGCGTTGCTCTGTGGTAGAATACCTGATTGCCACCTGAATGCTTGAGTCGGGCACTGACGAGGATGGTACCAAGTCAACGCAGGTCAGAGCTGTCGGTGGTAAGCGAAAGACGTCTGCGGCGCTTAGGAGAACGGGAGGCGGCGCAGGGTGATCTAGAAGAGGAACGTCAAGGCGGAGAGTACCGGTACAGCAATCTATGAGGGCCGAATGAACAGAAAGGAAGTCCATGCCTAGAGTGACGTCGGTGGGGGGGGGGGGGGGCGGCAGTGGGCGAGCACGCCGAAAACAACGATGTTAGAGCGATTGGCGATATCGACTCGAGCTCTACAAATGCCAGTTGTACAATCTGTTCCGCCGTTGGCGACACGCACAACTGGCATCGCGGCTGGTGTGAACGGTTTCAGATGAAACAGATGGGCCTGTCGTCAGCAGTGCGCCATTCAGCGTTACAGAACCGGGAATGGAACTGAGGCGGTGAAGGAGGTGCACTTGGAAGATACGGCCGAGAGTCCACGTGATTTACCGAGGAGACAGAGTGGAGTCCCATGTCGGCAATCACCTGACGGACAACTGCCTGAATCATCGATACCGGAGCTGCATAGGGAGAGCAGGTGCTGGGCTCAAAGGTAGCCGGATAAGCGGCTTAAATTTCTCGTCGCACAATTCGGGTAATGTTGGCATTTATGCTTGTAGAACGGGGACATCGGCACAAGACGAAGTCGGCCCGGCGTTAGGCAAGCGAGCAAACTGCTGAATAATACGCTTGCTTTTAGCAAGTTACAGGCGCCCGCATTCTTTGATGACTGCATCAACAGTGCACACGTTATTGAAGAGGAGCAGGTTGAAGGTATCATCAGCGATACTCTTGAGCATGTGAGCAACCTTCTGTTCCGTTAACCGCGAGTCAACTGCACGGCAGAGTGCCAAGACGTCTTCGATGTACATCACGTACGGCTCTGTTGACGTATGCACGCGGTTCGACAACTCCTTTATTGCAGTGAGCTGGTAACCATCAGGGTTGCCGAACAATTCTTGTATGTCAACAGGGCTTGTTGCTGAGCTAGTTGGTTCATAATTTGAGGAAAAACTGTAATGACGCAATGAAGGCGGGGCCGAAGCGAAGACACGAACAGACAGACACGGGCGCCAACTTCCAACGGCACCACCCTCCGCTTGATGCAATACGAGAGTAGCCTTGACCGGCATAAAGAAATAGCGATGAGGTTAACGCAGGAGTAAATCTGATGCTGCGCGGTTTGACGACACAAAAAAGAGCTCACTGTGGAAGAAATGTAAGTCAACAGGGCCTGTTGCTGAGCTAGTTGGTTCATAATTTGAGGGAAAACTGTAATGACGCAATGAAGGCGGGGACGAAGCGAAGACACGAACAGACAGACACGGGCGCCAACTTCCAACGGCACCACCCTCCGCTTGATGCAATACGAGAGTAGCCTTGACCGGCATAAAGAAATAGCGATGAGGTTAACGCAGGAGTAAATCAAATGCTGCGCGGTTTGACGACACAAAAAAGAGCTCACTGTGGAAGAAATGCAAGTCAACAGGGCCTGTTGCTGAGCTAGTTGGTTCATAATTTGAGGGAAAACTGTAATGACGCAAAGAAGACGGGGACGAAGCGAAGACACGAACAGACAACACGGCGCGCCAACTTCCAACGGCACCACCCTCCGCTTGATGCAATACGAGAGTAGCCTTGACCGGCATAAAGAAATAGCGATGAGGTTAACGCAGGAGTAAATCTGATGCTGCGCGGTTTGACGACACAAAAAAGAGCTCACTGTGGAAGAAATGTAAGTCAACAGGGCCTGTTGCTGAGCTAGTTGGTTCATAATTTGAGGAAAAACTGTAATGACGCAATGAAGGCGGGGACGAAGCGAAGACACGAACAGACAGACACGGGCGCCAACTTCCAACGGCACCACCCTCCGCTTGATGCAATACGAGAGTAGCCTTGACCGGCATAAAGAAATAGCGATGAGGTTAACGCAGGAGTAAATCTGATGCTGCGCGGTTTGACGACACAAAAAAGAGCTCACTGTGGAAGAAATGTAAGTCAACAGGGCCTGTTGCTGAGCTAGTTGGTTCATAATTTGAGGGAAAACTGTAATGACGCAATGAAGGCGGGGACGAAGCGAAGACACGAACAGACAGACACGGGCGCCAACTTCCAACGGCACCACCCTCCGCTTGATGCAATACGAGAGTAGCCTTGACCGGCATAAAGAAAAAGCGATGAGGTTAACGCAGGAGTAAATCTGATGCTGCGCGGTTTGACGACACAAAAAAGAGCTCACTGTGGAAGAAATGTAAGTCAACAGGGCCTGTTGCTGAGCTAGTTGGTTCATAATTTGAGGGAAAACTGTAATGACGCAAAGAAGACGGGGACGAAGCGAAGACACGAACAGACAGACACGGGCGCCAACTTCCAACGGCACCACCCTCCGCTTGATGCAATACGAGAGTAGCCTTGACCGGCATAAAGAAATAGCGATGAGGTTAACGCAGGAGTAAATCTGATGCTGCGCGGTTTGACGACACAAAAAGAGCGCACTGTGGAAGAAATGTAAGTCAACAGGGCCTGTTGCTGAGCTAGTTGGTTCATAATTTGAGGAAAAACTGTAATGACGCAATGAAGGCGGGGACGAAGCGAAGACACGAACAGACAGACACGGGCGCCAACTTCCAACGGCACCACCCTCCGCTTGATGCAATACGAGAGTAGCCTTGACCGGCATAAAGAAATAGCGATGAGGTTAACGCAGGAGTAAATCAAATGCTGCGCGGTTTGACGACACAAAAAAGAGCTCACTGTGGAAGAAATGTAAGTCAACAGGGCCTGTTGCTGAGCTAGTTGGTTCATAATTTGAGGAAAAACTGTAATGACGCAAAGAAGACGGGGACGAAGCGAAGACACGAACAGACAGACACGGGCGCCAACTTCCAACGGCACCACCCTCCGCTTGATGCAATACGAGAGTAGCCTTGACCGGCATAAAGAAATAGCGATGAGGTTAACGCAGGAGTAAATCTGATGCTGCGCGGTTTGACGACACAAAAAAGAGCTCACTGTGGAAGAAATGTAAGTCAACAGGGCCTGTTGCTGAGCTAGTTGGTTCATAATTTGAGGAAAAACTGTAATGACGCAATGAAGGCGGGGACGAAGCGAAGACACGAACAGACAGACACGGGCGCCAACTTCCAACGGCACCACCCTCCGCTTGATGCAATACGAGAGTAGCCTTGACCGGCATAAAGAAATAGCGATGAGGTTAACGCAGGAGTAAATCTGATGCTGCGCGGTTTGACGACACAAAAAAGAGCTCACTGTGGAAGAAATGTAAGTCAACAGGGCCTGTTGCTGAGCTAGTTGGTTCATAATTTTAGGGAAAACTGTAATGACGCAAAGAAGACGGGGACGAAGCGAAGACACCAACAGACAGACACGGGCGCCAACTTCCAACGGCACCACCCTCCGCTTGATGCAATAAGAGAGTAGCCTTGACCGGCATAAAGAAATAGCGATGAGGTTAACGCAGGAGTAAACCAGATGCTGCGCGGTTTGACGACACAAAAAAGAGCTCACTGTAGAAGAAATGTAAGTCAACAGGGCTTGTTGCTGAGCTAGATGGTTCATAATTTGAGGAAAAACTGTAATGACGCAAAGAAGACGGGGACGAAGCGAAGACACGAACAGACAGACACGGGCGCCAACTTCCAACGGCACCACCCTCCGCTTGATGCAATACGAGAGTAGCCTTGACCGGCATAAAGAAATAGCGATGAGGTTAACGCAGGAGTAAATCTGATGCTGCGCGGTTTGACGACACAAAAAAGAGCTCACTGTAGAAGAAATGTAAGTCAACAGGGCTTGTTGCAGAGCTAGTTGGTTCATAATTTGAGGAAAAACTGTAATGACGCAAAGAGGACGGGGACGAAGCGAAGACACGAACAGACAGACACGGGCGCCAACTTCCAACGGCATCACCCTCCGCTTGATGCAATACGAGAGTAGCCTTGACCGGCATAAAGAAAGAGCGATGAGGTTAACGCAGGAGTAAATATGATGCTGCGCGGTTTGACGACACAAAAAAGAGCTCACTGTGGAAGAAATGTAAGTCAACAGGGCTTGTTGCTGAGCTAGTTGGTTCATAATTTGAGGAAAAACTGTAATGACGCAAAGAAGACGGGGACGAAGCGAAGACACGAACAGACAGACACGGGCGCCAACTTCCAACGGCACCACCCTCCGCTTGATGCAATACGAGAGTAGCCTTGACCGGCATAAAGAAATAGCGATGAGGTTAACGCAGGAGTAAATCTGATGCTGCGCGGTTTGACGACACAAAAAATGCTCACTGTAGAAGAAATGTAAGTCAACAGGGCTTGTTGCTGTGCTAGTTGGTTCATAATTTGAGGAAAAACTGTAATGACGCAAAGAAGACGGGGACGAAGCGAAGACACGAACAGACAGACACGGGCGCCAACTTCCAACGGCACCACCCTCCGCTTGATGCAATACGAGAGTAGCCTTGACCGGCATAAAGAAATAGCGATGAGGTTGACGCGAAGAGCGGTGACGTTGATGTAGGTCTCGTTCGCGGCAGGGGTCGGAGCCGGAGTGCTCGACGCATTTTCCAGAGCCATGATGGAAGGCTCAAGGTGGCGTCCGCTGCGAAGCTTCGTGACGAAGTGAGGTACCCAGCATCTCCACCAATATATTACGTGAAGCGACGCAGATTAGAGGCTGTAAGCAAGTGCACTTACAAGAGAGTACTCGGGATCTTCACTTGAAGGCAACGGTACACACCAGTCTCCAAATCGTCGTCGTCGGCTTCAGCATATTCGTCTTTTGACGGCTATTCGCCAGCAATATAGTGGCGTTAAAGAGCACTGGTACCATGGTCGAAAAAGCTAATTATACGCGAGCGAAATCTTGACTCGACTCACTGTGACTCGCTCAGACTCAGATCGAGCTATGAGTCGGAGCCCGAGTGAGCCCAGCCGAGTAATATAGTGGTCAGTTTGAGTCCGAGTGAGGCCGGTTGTGGAAATGTCGGTTAGTCTGAGTTCTAGTCAGCTCTAAGCGCAATATATATTTCTTGAATGAGTCTGAGTGAGCTCCAATTTGTTCCCCAACCTATGAGTGGGAGAGATTGCATTATGTTCTACCGTCTGTCTTTAGTTATAAAAAAAGTAACTACATATAGCCATCTGGGCATTCTACTAAGCGATCAAAATAACAGGAATGTTGTTGGGAGATACAAGACGGCGCCGGGTAGCGACCGCCAGCTGCAATAAAGGAGGAGGGGAGAGAGGAGCCAACACATGAGCTGAACGAGGAAGTGAGTTGGGCGCCGTTGCAACGGCTTGCGCAACAGACCTGAAATGCGACAGCTCCTCAGACGCAGCTTTTTGCGACGGCATAATGCAGGCATTTGCATTATTTTTCCCAAGAACCATATCGAATATTATTGATATTGTTGTTGTTGGCCCAGGTGTAGCAATTAGAGCATTCGCCAACAATTGCGTATGAGTTAATAATGATTTCTAATAACGACTATAATAACGTCCACGGCAACCTGAATATTGTAGAGTGACGGCGCGAAGAGTGGAGAACCCAACTAGCAGGCATTTCCGAGGTCCGCAACAAAATTTATTAACACCATATTTTTCACCAATTCACCTCTTCAAGTATTCATTTTGTCCAAAAACAACACATGAATGACATTGCCTTAGCAAAGATGGTTATGACTCTGCGCAATAACATTACCGCACTTATACAAGGGTTCTGTTCATGTGTTTGTTGCTCACTGAAATAATAGTACTGGACACACACAGCTGCTGTTCCTTCGTTTTTATTTACATTACTGTTCTGTTTTGATATGTATTGCCCAGCGTGCCTCGACCTTGAGTCTGCTGTATTGAAAGAGATAGATTAAAAACGTTTATTGATGATTGGCTAGGTATTAAAGGTGGGAGGGTCTCTTAATCCAGGAACCCTCTCGCCTGGATCGCACACCGGTCCCGCGCGATGAGTTGGCGCTGGTTGACCATGTCCGACTTGGAAGCAGCATCCTCAAACGCTTCTGTTGCTGCTGTTTGTAGCGCTTGGATGCTTCCTTTGCATTGCAGCAGAAGACATGCCAGAGTGTCCGCCACATAGCAGCATGGGCTGATGTAGCCGTATAACGGTGGTTTCATATGGTGCAACAGGATGCCGTGAACGGACATATGCTCTGAAGACGCCTGTACTCGGTGCCTTCGTATCCTGGGAGATTCCGAGTGGAGAAATAAATAACAAATATTATAAGTAAAAAAGGGCAGCCGATCCCTCACGTAGTGCTTTGCGCCTTCATAACGAGGTCACCGAACGGTCCGTCTCAGACTCCGTGGCATTGCAAACCGATTGCACAGGAAGTTGCAACAGCGCCTTGCAACCGCCACGCTTAGAACAAGCAGAGCGTCGTCTCCCCCCTCCCACTTGTTGCTTCCTTTGCAGCTGGCGATCGCTCCACGTCGCCGTCTTAAAGGGGTCATGAAGCACCCCTTGGGCTGATTGAAAAAACACATCCTGCGGAAAGCTGACACGGCTATGAACTGCTCTGCCAAATATTACAGTCGTGCGCGCCGCGTAATGGCCACAAGCGGAGCGCGAAGTTGCCGTTTCCCCAGGCACCCTCTTTTCAAACAGAGGCCGGTTCTCACTCTCGTCGGTGGGCGGGGCGTCGGTCCGCTGTACGTCGCAAGACCCATAGCATGCTTATTGGCCGATAGCCGACGTAAATCGAGAGCGGCGTTCGGATCAGATGCGCTTCTTGCCGCGGGGTGCCGCCCGTTGCCGGCGCCGCACTCCTCAGTACACGGTAGCCGCACTCGCGCAAGCGAATCACAGCGGGAGAGCGATCGCGTTTCATGACGCGCGCTGGCGTAACTTCTTTCCCCCATGCCATCCCTCCCTGTCTAGCTTCCAGTGCGCTCGCCGGCACGAGAAAAGAGAGAAAGCGCTGGGAG
This sequence comes from Rhipicephalus sanguineus, assembly GCF_013339695.2. Classification (NCBI taxonomy): domain Eukaryota; kingdom Metazoa; phylum Arthropoda; class Arachnida; order Ixodida; family Ixodidae; genus Rhipicephalus; species Rhipicephalus sanguineus. The sequence continues at coordinate 46,208,271 of NC_051183.1, read as the reverse complement.
CGTGCGCCAAACCCCCGTAACTCCGCTGATTCTTGACGGATTCGAGAAATTTTTGCGGCAATCGATTCGGGAGGCAGTACACTCCGATACTGAGGCCATTAGATCATTACTTGGAAAAGTGGTTCATGACCCCTTTAACAGACTGCAGGGCTGGAGGCATTGGTTCGTCTCTTTTTTTATGCATCCCTTTTTTTTCCTTTTCTCTCCTCTTGCTATTTTCCTGTTTTATTTGTGTTTGTTTTACACTGCTTTCTTTCTCTCTCTCTCTCTCTCTCTCTATATATATATATATATATATATATATATATATATATATATATATAGTAGTGGGAAAAGAATCACGCGCACCCCGATAGAATAAGGAATCAAGAAAGAAACTACGACTTTCGTTGGTTTGGCACTATATATTTTCACTAACGTTTCGTCTGGTGGACCAGACTTTGTCAAAGTTTCGTTAAAAATGGTTCGTTAACAAAGGTTCGTTAACAATGCTTCGAAATAACTTACAGGATGGATTTTTCTTGCTGCCAAAATACTGGTTCGATTGGAATCACATGCGACTATGACAACTACGCGTAGGTGCGAAATGATCTGTAGGATAAACGCTTCACGCTAATGACAAAGTTTGGTCCACCAGACGAAGCGTTAGTGCCAAACGAACGAAAGTCGTAGTTTCTTTCTTCATTCCTTATATATATATATATATATATATATATATATATATATATATATATATATATATATATATATATATATATATATATATATATATATATATGGGTCATTCCACGCCAAACGTCCCAGACATTGCGCTCGACCCTCTCCAATTGTATTGTAAAAAATTGTGGACGTTCATATCTGTGCACTATTTGCCCTCAGAAAGTAATTTTTGGAAAAAAAATTTTCTTGTCTGTTACAGTGATTTGAATTTTGCCGTAGTGGGTGAAACATAGGTTGCGAAAAAATACTCTAAAAAATACAATACTTTACGGAACGCCTTCAATATCTGCTGTTTACTTGAAAAGGAATGGCACTATCTTATTATCACCCATTCACGACCACTACTTTGTCTCACGATGTGCTTTGTGGTGAAGCAATGCTGCAATTCAGCGCCCATTTTGATAATTTTTTAAACATTCTACGAATATTACAGACAAAATAGGACTATATCACATGGCTGGATAGTTGGCAGTAAGCGTGTCAAAAAAGTATTGAAGTCCATGACCTAGTAGTTTCGAAGTGGAAGGGGCGCAAACATTGAAAAATGTGTGAAATGCTACACGTTCAGGCACATGTAGAGTCGTGATGCATTCCAAGTAAAAATGCACGCTTGGTCTCGTTGGGAAGAGTAAACAACGGAGATTTATTTATGAAAGTTTCATCGGAGTGTTTTTTGTTTTTGGCGAGAAACAAAATTTGATGTTGAGCGTTCGCGGCGTGCCTGGGCGCGGGCCCGTAAGTCCGCTTCACTGCGCCGCCACTGTTCCTTGGGGCAACGGAAGTATGCAGCGCCCACGCGGGTGGCACGATCGTGTGCTGCTGTGAGTTTTCATGTTTCGACACGCATTCTTCGGCTTTCCGCATTGCCGCCGACGAAGTGTCAGGGAAAATGAGGGATGGTTCGTTTAAAATATATTATTATATATAATAAAAGTGGCTAACAGGCACCGGAAATACACAATTATAATTCTTTTTTATGGGCAGCTCGCTTGAACGTGACTCGCGCCATTCGTGCCTCGGAGCCGAATGGTGCTACGTATTCTTACGCTCAGATCTTCTGCAGAGGTGAACTTTGCTCCGGTGATCGCATCGCCGAGCGAACACGCGGCACTCGAAGGTTCGTCTTTCGGTTGCATCCCTTGGCAGCGCGTAAGATAAACATTGCGAATGGTGAGTATACTGCTATCGTGTCATATTTTAGACGGAGAGCCTGTACAACGGAAACCGAAAGCGATAAATATACAAAAGGACGAAGCCGCCTTTAAGGCGGCTTCGTCCTTTTAAATGTCTATCGCCTTCGCTTAGTAATCGCAAGGTTACTAAGATGAAAGCATCGCATGCAGCGTGGCAGAAAGTTGAGCTCTATGCAAGGTTTGAGTCTACAATCTCCCTCAAAGGTACGCGCACGTTTCACCTTTTCGTGCCATCATCACTGACCACTCTTAATGCCGGGCTCACCACCTACTCAGCAACACAAGCATTTCAAGTGGCGAAGACCATACGTCGAACGGAAGTAAGAACTGCAACCTCCGCAGAGATCGAAAACACTACCCAAGCTCTGCGCCTGTCGCACGTGTGCATACAGTGACGTGGCAATGAAATCGTGCTCTGCTCCGACTACTAACCGGCAGCCTTTAGTGCCCTTCCGAAACATTCTGCCAGCCATATACACTGTTTGCAAGTTTTCAGCAACGTGAAAACTCACAGCAGCACACGACCGTGCCACCCGCGTGGGCGCTGCATACTTCCGTTGCCCCAAGGAACAGTGGTGGCGCAGTGAAGCGGACTTACGGGCCCGCGCCCAGGCACGCCGCGAACGCTCAACATAAATTTTTGTTCCTCGCCAAAAACAAAAAGCACTCCGATGAAACTTTCACAAATAAATCTCCTTTGTTTACTCTTCCCAACGAGCCGAAGCGTGCATTTTTACTTGGAATGCATCACGACTCTACATGTGCCTGAACGTGGAGCATTTCACACACTTTTCAATGTTTGCGCCCCTTCCACTTCGAAACTACTAGGTCATGGACATCAATACTTTTTTGACACGCTTACTGCCAACTATCCAGCCATGTGATATAAATCTATTTTGTCTGTAATATTCGTAGAATTTTTAAAAAATAATCAAATTGGGCGCAGAATTGCAGCATTGCTTCACCACAAAGCCATCGTGAGACAAAGTAGTGGTCGTCAATGGGTGATAATAAGATAGTGCCATTCCTTTTCAAATAAACGGCAGATATTGAAGGCGTTCCGTAAAGTATTGTATTTTTTAGAGTATTTTTTCGCAACCTATGTTTCACCCACTACGGCAAAATTCAAATCACTGTAACAGACAAGAAAATTTTTTTTCCAAAAAATACTTTCCGAGGGCAACTAGTGCACTGATATGAACGTCCACAATTTTTACAATACAATTGGAGAGGGTCGAGCGCAATGTCTGGGACGTTTGGCGTGGAATGACCCATATATATATATATATATATATATATATATATATATATATATATATATATACTTTGCATTTCTAGCTTTTTATATCGTTCTTTCTCTTTCTTCTTCTCTCTCTCCCTCTATATTTCTTTCTATCTCTTTCACTCTGTCGATATATTTCTTTCCCTTTGATTCTCTGTGTGTTTGTTCCTCTTTCTGTTTTTTCATTTCTTTTTCTCTATTTATTTATTTGCTATGCATGACTCTCTCCCCACCTCCTTTCCTCCTCTTCTCCCTCACATCTATCCTCCCCTCGGTGACTTCCCTATCCCACCCTGTTGGTATAGTATACTATACAAGCCTATGTTGCACTCTGCTAGCGTGCCTGGATAGCCGAGTGGTTAGGATGTTCGCCTTGGGATCTCAGAATTATTTAATTACAGTGAAAACAGTGTATGATGTCCCCTATGCTTTCTATTACTTAAGGTTTAGTTATATTCATTTGGTACTCGCCATGGAAGAGGCTCGCCAAACAAGTCCAAAAAGTTTTAGGTTCGTTAACAATGCTTCGAAATAACTTACAGGATGGATTTTTCTTGCTGCCAAAAGACTGGTTCGATTGGAATCACATGCGACTATGACAACTACGCGTACCCCAAGGTGCGAAATGATCTCTAGGATAAATGCTTCACGCTAATCCATGTCTGTGTTCCTGCTTCGGAACAAATATGATAAATCTAATAGCACAGTAGAAACAAGCGCCACAAAAGCATGTCCTATATGTTATGTGTGAGTTGAACGGAACAGCTCGCAATTAGGAAAGTCAAAGCATTACTGGAAAATTCGGACTGGGGACCGCAATCAATAATATGCGCAGCTCTCTTACCCCAGCAATATATCTATGACGAAACAAGCCCGTATACTCACCATTTTGCACTTCGATCTTTGCAGGTGATTAGTATAGATTTCAAGAAGGCTATTAGCTAAACACATGCGAAGCTATGTAACCAACCGCGAAACACTTCCTTGAGCCGATTGTTTGGCCTATGAGGTACGGGTAGCCGAAGTGCGCATACGGCGAAGCAAGAGCAAAAGCGACACACATGACTGATAGCTACAACTTCGTTCTGTGGTTTCTGAATGCAACCGACTATAACGTTGGTGGGAGCAATCCCTCGAACGTTTTCGTCTCGAAGGCAGTATGCAAGATGAGCTTTGGGCTGACATAAAACACTGTTACTGCTGAAGCCGAAATACAGATATTCAGAGTAACGACAACGGCAAAAAAACGTGGCTACCAAGGAAAGCGTTAGGTGTAGCACTAGAATGAAGGCTGTCCGAAACAAAAGGGCGGGGGAAGGGGGGATTCACAGTCACTAACGAAGCGCATAGCTACGAAAGCAAACTAGGATAGCTAGAAAAGAGTACTGAACGATTAAAACTAAAGGAATCGAGAGACACAAACTCACGGGAAGAACCAGCACTGTTTTCAGCCTCGTAAAGGTAACCATGTTGGTATTGCTACCAAAACTCAGGGCAATCACTAACAGGAATGGAGGGCGCATCAGGATGAGGGAATATCAAAAGAAAATTGGTTAAGGTAACATGAAATTGAAATTGAGCCTTCGTGAACTATGAGCGTGAGTGAGAACCAACAGCATTACAAGATTATTCAAGTTGGATTAACTGGCTATTACGTACTGGGAAAGCAAGTGGCGCAGACGACATCTGGAAAGAATCCATCAGAGCACTCGGACCAAACTAGATCGAGGCCTTGCTTAACTATCTCAGCACTCTTAGAAGACAGGAGCGTGTCTTCATGAATGGAGTAGATCTCTATTCCACAGCACAAAACAGGCTACGCGAAAGAATGGTCAGGCTGTAGTATCGTCACCTTTGAAAGCGCTATTCATGTACTAAAGGTATTGCAGAGAAGGGTGGAATCTTACATGGAGAAAGGCATGGCGATCAAGCAAAAAGGTTTCAGAAAAGGTGGGCATGCTAGGCGGAACTACACTGCAAATAGTGCCAACATGAACTGGTGGTTGTAAACTCGTAAGCCATAACAAAAGTTCTTGTGTTTCTGTTTCATCGGGTATATCACGAATTTGTTTCCGCTTATCACTCCAAACTCTGAGAAAATTTGGTACTACCAACGTCCTATAATTCTTCTGGGACCTGCACACTGGAAAAAAAGCTCTCGTACAGGGAAATATTGGAAACTCAAATGGTTTTAAAGTTTAAAAGTGAGGTGAGCTTGTGTTCTTCTACCGTATCCACTTAACGTATGCAAGAAAAGAGTACTCAGAAATGGCAAATTTAGAGCTTGGAATATTGGACTAAAAGTTTGTAGAACGAATGTGGCCGACTTAGGATATGCACACGACAAAAAAGTTAATTAGCAGTGGGGAGTGTAAAACGTTTAAACAATCGTATTTGGGAAGCAATTCTTAGGATCCCGAATACAGCGATGAATAGTATTAGAGCAGAAAGCGATGGGTGTACTTTCTAAGATTATGAAACAAAACTGTTAGCTTCAAACGAATTTTTGTCTAGTCGGGCCTGGTGTTTCCATTGATAATGCATGGGCGCCAGTTTTGGACCTTACAGAATTACTAATTAAAAGAGCGAGATCATTTCGCGCCTTGGGGTACGCGTAGTTTTCATAGTCGCGTGTGATTCCAATTGAACCGGTATTTTGGCAGTAAGAAAAATCCATCCTGTAAGTTATTTCGAAGTATTGTTAACGAACCTAAAACTTTTAACACGAAAGTGTTTTCTGCCGGGTCCACCAAGACTTCAATGACGTAATTCCGTCACGGAAATGACTTCGAAAAAAGGTACACGATCAGATAGCAAAGAAAAAAGGTTCCGTCAACGGGCATCGAACCCACGACCGCTCCATCCGCAACAACAGATATCGGGCACCGTGTATGCCGGGCACGCTATCCACTGCGCCACGGTCACAGACTCTAGAGTCTTTACAAACGCGCCTTTTATACCTAACGCTCTCCCGGTCGGCGGGGTGTTGTTGCCCTCTGGGAGCGGTAAGGTAAAGTAATTCGTCATTACTATGGCCTCCGCGATTAGCACCTGCAAAGCGTTACACGTCCGTCCCATTCGGCGCGTTTTCCATACAAGTTCAATTTTGTCAATGCCTTAACACACCGCGAGGTGGCGACATTGGGACAAGCGTGGTAAAAGCGTCGGCCTCGTTCATAGCATCACGCTACTCCAATCCAAAAATAGCTCTGCGACGCGCCCCTGCCACACCTGGCTGCAACACCGCGTTCACCGCTCACGCGCTCGCCCAGAGAAAAGTCGCGGCCGGGCTACCGGGGCGACACGACGCGCTTTGCGTTTCCCTCTGGTCCGGCCGTGGTGTTCAATCACATTTTAACATGCCGCGGGATGGCGACCAAGTTCTGCGTCCAAAATGCGACGCTTTTCTGGCTATCACACCTTGTTGTCTGATTGTGCTTTCACCGTTATCTACTGCAGCTAACACAAGGGTTTGTTTAATCATTTAACATGGACGTTAGACCTCGGTATGGAGATGTACCACCAATCAACAAAGTGGGTGCATACACGTTAAACGGTGCCATTAGCTGCCAGACATCAATATACATTGTGCCAACTCTCTTATATCAATGTACAGTGAACATTCAGTTACTTCTGTAAGGGCACGCTTTACTTTCATGTGATTCCGATTCCTATGACGGAGGGATCAACCATATTTGATCAACCATGAACAACCATGAACAACCATAGGGAAGTTCCTGAGGGGAGGAGAGATGTGAGGGAGAAGAGGAGGGAAAGGAGGTGGGGAGAGAGTCATGCATAGCAAATAAATAAATAGAGAAAAGGAAATGAAAAAAGAAACAGAAAGAAGAACAAACACAGATGGAATCAAACAAAGAGAGAGAAATATATCGACTGAAAGTGAAAGAGATAGAAAGAAGTAGGAAGAGAGAAATATAGAGGGAGTGAGAGAAGAAGAAAGGGAAGAAAGAGAAAGAACGATATAAAAAGCTAGAAATGGAAAGAAATATTATATAGCGAGAAAAAAAGCTGTGGGAAAACAACGACAAATAAAACAGGAAAGTAGCAAAAGGAGAGAAAAGAAAAAAAATAGATGAATAAAAAAAGAAATAAATATAAACAACCAATGCCTCCAGCTCTGCACTTCCTTCAGGCTTGGCGCCACTAAAGCGAAGGTGACCTAATTTTTTCAGATATTTTAGGCTGGTGAAATAATCAGAATCCAAGAGTTGTTGTCTGCAGTCTGTTAACACGGCGACGTGGAGCGATCGCCAGCTGCAAAGGAAGCAACAAGTGGGAGGGGGAAGACAATGCCGTGCTTGTTCTAAGCGTGGCGGTTGGAAGGCGCTGTTGCAACTTCCTGTGCAATCGGTTTGCAATGCTACGGAGTCTGAGACGCACCGTTCGGTGACCTCGTTATGAAGGCGCAGAGCGTTACGTGAGCGATCGGCTGCCCTTTTTACTTATAATATATGTTATTTATTTCTCCACTCCGAATCTCCCAGGATTCGATGGCACCGAGTACAGGCGTCTTCAGAGCATATGTTTACTCACGGCATCCTGTTGCACCTTATTAAACCACCGTTATACGGCTACATCAGCCCATGCTGCTATGTGGCGGACACTCTGGCATGTCTTCTGCTGCAATGCAAAGGAAGCATCCCAGCGCTACAAGCAGCAGCAACAGATGCCAGCTATAACCTCCTCGCTGAAGCGTTTGATGATGCTGCTTTCAAGTCGGACATGGTCAACCAGCTCCAACTCATCGCGCGGGCCCGGTGTGCGATCCAGGCGAGAGGGTTCCTGGATTAAGAGACCCACTCACTTTTAATAACTCGCCAATCATCAATAAACGTTTTTATCTATCTCTTTCAATACAGCAGACTCAAGGTCGAGGCAGGCTGGGTAATACATAAGAAAACAGAACAGTAATGGAAACAAAAACGAAGGAACAGCAGCTGTGTGTGTCCAGTATTGTTATTTCAGTGAGCAACAAACACATGAACAGAACCCTTGTATAAGTGCGGTAATCATATGGCGCAGAGTCATAACCATCTTTGCTAAGGCAATGTCATTCATGTGTTGTTTTTGGACAAAATGAATACTTGAAAAGGTGAATAGGTGAAAAATACGGTGTTAATAAATTTTGTTGCTGATCTCGGAAATGTCTGCTAGTTGAGTTGTCCACTCTTCGCGCCGTCCCTCTATAATATTCAGGTTGCCGTGGACGTTATTATAATCGTTATTACAAATCATTATTAACTCATACGCAATTGTCAGCAAATGATCTAATTTCTACACCTGGACCAACAACAACAATATCAATAATATTTGATATGGTTCTTGGGAATAATAATGCAAATGCCTGCATTATGCCGTCGCAAAAAGCTGCGTCTGAGGAGCTGTCGCATTTCCGGTCTGTTGCGTAAGCCGTTGCAACGGCGCCCAACTCACTTCCTCGTTCAGCTCATGTGCTGGCTCCTCTCTCCCCTCCTCCTTTATTGAAGCTGGCGGTCGCTACCCGGCGTCGTCTTGTACCTCCCAACAACATTCCTGCTATTTGATCGCTAAGTAGACTGCCGAGATGGCTATATGTAGTTGCTTTTTTATAACTACAGACGGTAGAACATAATGCAATGTCTCCCACTCATAGGTTGAGGAACAAATTGGAGCTCATTCAGACTTATTCAAGAAATATATATCGTGCTTAGAGCTCACTAGAACTCAGACTAACCGACATTTCCAAAACCGGCCTCACTCACACTCAAACTAACCAAAATATTACTCGGCTAGGCTCACTGGGGCTCAGACTCATGGCTCGATCTGAGTCTGAGCGAGTAATAGTGAGTCGACTCAAGATTTCGCTCGCGTATAATTAGCTTTATCGACCATGGTACCAGTGCCCTTTAACGCCAATACATTGCTTGCGAACAGCCGTCAGAAGAAGAATATGCTGAAGCCGACGACAACGATTTGGAGACTGCTGTGTGCCGTTGCCTCCAAGTGAAGTTCCCGAGTACTCTCCTGTAAGTGCACTTGCTTACAGCCTCTAGTCTGCGTCGCTTCACGTAATATTTTGGTGGAGATACTGGGTACCTCCCTTCGTCACGAAGCTTCGCAGCAAACGGTACCTTGAGCCTTCCAACATGGCTCTGGAAAATGCGTCGACCACTCCGGCTCCGACACCTGCCGCCAACGAGACCTACATCAACGTCACCGCTCCTCGCGACCCTGGTGTTTTCTCTGGCGCCAATGGGCAAGACGTCGACAAGTGGCTCAGCCTTTAGGAAAGCGTCAGCACAGGTAACCGGTAGGACCCACTCTCATGCTTGCCAATGTGCTATTCTACCTCGACGGCACCCCGCGAGTCTGGTATGAGACGCATGATTCCGAGCTGACAAGTTGGCATATATTCAAAGAGAAGATACGAGAATTGTTCGGCAACCCTAATGGTCACCAGCTCACTGCGATAAAGGAGTTGTCGAACCGCGTGCCGACGTCAACAGAGCCGTACGTGATGTACATCGAAGACGTCTTGGCTATCTGCCGTGCAGTTGACTCGCGGTTGACGGAACAGGAGAAGGTTGCTCACATGCTCAAGGGTATCGCTGATGATGCCTTCAACCTGCTCCTCTTCAATAAAGTGTGCACTGTTGATGCAGTCATCAAAGAATGCCGGCGCCTGGAACTCGCTAAAAGCAAGCGCAATATTCAGCCGTTTGCTCGCTTGCCTAACACCGGGCCGACTTCGTCTTGTGCCAATGTTCCCCGTTCTACAAGCGGCAATGCCAACATTACCCGAATTGTGCGACGAGAAATGGAAGCCGCTTATCCGGCTACCTTTGAGCCCAGCACCTGCTCTCCCTCTGCAGTTTCGGTATCAATGATTCAGGCAGATGTCCGTCAGGTGATTGCCAACATGGGACTCCACTCTGTCTGCTCGGTAAATCACGTGGACTCCCGGCCGTATCTTCCAAGTGCACCTCCTTCTCCGCCTCAGTTCCAATCTCGTTTCCGCAACGCTGAATGGCGCACTGCTGACGACAGGTCCATCTGTTTCATCTGAAACCGTTCTAACACCAGCCGCGATGCCAGTTGTCCGTGTCGCCAACGGCGGAACAGATTGTACAATTGGCATGTGTACAGCTCCAGTCGATATCGCCGATCGCTCTACCATCGTAGTTTTCGCCGTACTCGCCCACTGCCTCCACGACGTCATTCTAGGCTTGGACTTCCTTTATGTTAATTCGGTCCTCATAGATTGCTCTACCGGTACTCTCCGCCTTGACCTTCCTCTTCTAGATCACCCTGCGCCGCAGACACTGTTGCTTGCCACCCACAGCTCTGACCTACGTTGACTTGGTATTATCCTCACCAGTGCCCGACGGCGTGTACATCGCGACTCCTGCCAACGATGTTCTTCTCCATCAAGGTATTGCAGTGCCTCGCTCTGTTTGATATATTACATCCAATCGCACATGTTTGCCAGTGGTCAATTTTGGCTTGACAACGCAAATGCTGCCACGATGGATATCAATGCATATATCAGCGCCTTCAACGATCCCTCGATAGCATCAGTTACGTTGGAGGATGGTGCTACCGAGCACACCGACTCCTCACAGTCCGCCGCATCTGTTCTGGACGACCTGAAGAGAATGAGTGTGCCAGATCTGCCGCCAAATAATGCTGACAACCTCTACCGCGTTCATAATCGGTGCTATACGTGGTGTCTTTTGATCTGTTATCTTGAAGTAGTACTCAACAGGTGTGGCAATATACTAAGGACATTCTTAATAGAGGACACTGCTGACACGAGATATTTTTATCGAAAGCTTCTTGGGAGAATATTTGGAGCTGAAGACATCTCATCCCCCTCCGTAACTCACGCCTCTGATAAAGGAATATTGAGCTCGCGTATCAAGACTGGTGAGTTCAACTTTGTGTGAGTAGACGTGAGCATATACATGAGCTGAAATCATGCGGGCAGTAATGCTGAATATTAGTAGAAAGGACAATACGCCAGCAAAAAATGTAGAGTTCAGTTATACTCACTCAATAAATATATTTCGCGCTGAGGACTCACTCAGAGCCAGACTCACCAAACTTTTTCTCAACCGTACTCCCTGAAACTCAGTCTCACGGCTCCGTCTGAGTCTAACTGAGCCGACGAGTCACATTCGTCTGAGTCACATTCCTCAAATCCTCTTACCCTCCCATGCCAATTTTGGTCTACACCAAGTTAAGGAGGCGATCGTGATAGCACCCAGACGTAGGCGGCTGGACAGACAGATAGATAGATACGTAGACAGAAACGCTTAAACTGCCAAAGTTTGCTAGGAAATGCTTCGCATGTAAAATTTACTTCAAAGAGCGCCATCACTTATAGCACAGGCTTGCAATAACTAAAGGAGCACTGGTGGCTGCGCCGTGAAATAGGTTGATGCTACTGTATAGAAGCGTATGTTTTTCAAAACACGTTTCAGATAATTAGATAATTGACGACGATAATTAGGAACAGTGTCGCAGTTGAATAACGTAATGAAGTCAGTGCAGCAAAGTAAAGGGGTACTCGAATGAGGGAACAAGTGCAAGGATATGTGTTCGCCGAAGCTTATACAGTAGTTTGTGCGACCACTCTAGTTACATTGAGGAAGTAAACATTC